>NC_137825.1:29823994-29928994 GCF_963921795.1 Nannobrachium achirus
GATACATTTTACTTTCATCCTGTAGCAGTTGTTTTCTAGGAAACAGGTGTTGAACATTTCATTCAATTACATCATTTTGGTACCAAACTCCCTTTTCACTCACCTGTAAAGCAGCACTGTTATCATCTTCGCTAGGGGGGCTTTTTAACCTATAGATCCAACCTCCCCAAAGGCCTGTGCATTTAGCAAGTCTCAACTTGCCTTCCCCCCCCAACCCCAGCCCTCTCTCCCCTGCTTCACCTGCAGCAGACATAAATATTTCATCGGACAGGAAGGCTTGGTGCAGAGCCAGCTTCCTCTGTGAGGTGCAGTCACAGCTGGGACCTTGCAGCCTTGCAGCACCCAAAGGCATCCGTGAGTGTTGGACCTGAAAATAGAAAATGTCAAGCACTCTATACCTTCCCCCAGTTTTCTTCCCCCTTTTCATTTTATATTATTCATAGCCTAAACACACGTTAAATTAACACTTGGGATTTTGGCTCACATTTACCTTCTACCGTCTAAAAAGAACAAGAACAAAAATACTACACATCCTGGTTGGGAACCGGTAGAGACTCAAGAATTCAGTCTGGAATCCAGTGTGGAATAAAATAAAATAAAGAAAGTCTGGAGCGTTTACAAATGCAACCAACATTTGTACACTGTCAAGAGTTAAACGAACGCTTGGATTTTTTGTATGTATGAGGCAGCCTCCTGCTTGTGTGTCCTCTTCCTCATTGCACTCCTCATTCCCCTGGTGTTTCTCCTCTACTGTCTCTGTTCTGCCTTTCTATTTACAATTTACCATTTTGGCATTTAGCAGATGCTCTTAACCCAGAGTGATTTACGGTAGCAAGGACAACATGAGGTAATCATGCATATAAATAGTAATCTAGGATCATAGGTAAAACAAGAACCTATCATCAGTCGGTAACACTTTATATTAAGGTCGCCTTTATAATGCAATGTTATAAACATTTATAACAAGTGTTATAATGCCTTATAAATGAGCTTATAATGCATTATAAAGGCGACCTTAACTCACTGAACGCCATAAACGTACTTTACGTCTTTGGACCTCGTTGCCATAAACGCACTTTACGTCTTTTTTATGTTGTTTTTGGATAAGCAACTAGAGGGTCTTCCCCAGCCCCTGATTTAATTTGGTGTTTGTGTGATATTAATATAAAGTGTTACCCATCATTCTAAACAGTATAATTTCAGAAAATCAATTGTCTGCATGTTGAAACTATGATGAAATGAATGACATTACATTTTAGCCTTTACATAAGCCTGCAAGGTTGTCAAGGCTTGGCTTTCTAAGTGGTCCCCCATTTACCTTTCTATCCACCAGTCCCCTACCTTTCAATCTACCAGCAAACCTCGCAAGCCTTCCATCTACCTGCCCCCTCTTTCTCGCTCCTCCTCCAACCCCCTTGTGCAGGGACTTTGGGTCAGATGTGAGCCTTTACTCGTATGGCATGAAGGACAGAGGCAGACACCACGGAGAGGAGGAGGAGGAGGAGGAGGAGGAGGAGGAGGGGGAGGGGTATGGGGAGAAGTATCAAATTGATTTGCCAGTATAAGCGAGGAGGCCAGGTCTGCCCTCGGGGCTGTCTCTGGCTCAGCCTCAGACCCACCCATGATGGGAAAGGGCCGGCCAGCCACTGACCTTAAAATTCAGTTGACCGTGTGTTTTATTTCTGTGGAGGGGATATAATGCCCTGTTAGGTTTTATTGGGATGTCAAAAGTGTTATTTGTATCTTCACCAAGCAGGCCTCACTGCTGACACATCATAATAAAGGTGCCGAATTGGCTGTTGGTGTGTCCAGTGGATGCCTCGTGGCTATTTACTGTAATCTCTCTCTGTGTGTGTGTGTGTGTGTGTGTGTGTGTGTGTGTGTGTGTGTGTGTGTGTGTGTGTGTGTGTGTGTGTGTGTGTGTGTGTGTGTGTGTGTGTGTGTGTGTGTGTGTGTTTGCTTGCTTGCTTGCTTGCTTGCTTTCGCGCGTGTGCGTGTACCTGTACGCCTAACCCCTGCATGCCCTTCAAGGAGATCATAGCATACCCCCCACTGACAGGGAATGTCATGAAAGATGGACACGAGAAAAGGCACTCATTTACCAGAACACACACACACACACACACACACACACACACACACACACACACACACACACACACACACACACACGCGCACACACACACGCACACACGCACACACACTCCAGACTCAACAGCAGACACAATCGCACACAGTCCCGTTGCCTGGCAGTGGCGGCCATGACAGATGGAGGAGTTCAGTTCAGGGGGGTTTCCATGGAAACCAGAGGCAGTGTTACCATGCACTGCTCCATACTGCACAAGGCCAACAGGATGGAGGGATGGGTGGAGGGAGGGATGGATGGATGGGTAAACATGCTCCGTAGAGGAGTGTGGCGTGGGCAGTGGGGGTTGTTGTCGTGATTGTTGTTGTTTGCGAGATCACGTAATCACGGGATGAGAACGTTGAGAGCTGACTCATTATCCCATTTTTTTGACCGAGTGATAAGAACATGCGCCGTCAATGACGAAACCGGCACACGGTCTAATTAACATTTTGATGTACTTGTTTACAGACAGCACAGACAGGCTCCTTGGTAGGCTTGGGACTGAGTCACAATGAGCGGGGGTTGATGGTGGGTTTAAAACAGGAGAACTGTCAAGCAATGATATGAGATAAACGGTCATTTATATTTAGTTGGATGCCAGTGTGTCGAGCACCAGAAATCGCAGATTTACAAGCCCCCGCTTGTGTTTGTTTTTGCACTCCGTTCAGCCATTCACAGAAGAGAATCGTCACTTTAAATACAGTACATTCTAATGTCCTCATCCTCTCTCTCTCTCTCTCTCTCTCAGCCACACAATTTGTGCTTTTTCGTCCCTTTTCACTCTTTGCTCCCCCTCATCGATCCTGTTTAAGAGCAAACGAGGCAAAGCGCTCGTTCACCCAGTGCGCGACTAACTAGATGTGACAGGCGCTAAAAGGCGGCGGCTGCCTTTCTATAACCCCAGCACGGCCATATGGATCATTCCTCCGTCAGCAGCCGCTATCTGGCCTAATGGCCTCAACGTATGGCCTTCCTATGGAAACACACACACACACACACACACACACACACACACACACACACACACACACACACACACACACACACACACACACACACACACACACACACACACAGAGAGAGAGAGAGGCATGCACATACAGTAAGGCTTAGATATTCATAGACATGCAGATATACAGTACACATAATGTAGATTATTGTAGGCATGCACGTGCACACAGAGATACGTACGCTTTGACACAGATACACACATGCTTAGATAGTACTTTAAACATACACATGACCACTTAAACCAGTGTACTTTGTTGAACATGGTCCCCCAGGGGTCTATAATTGGACCCTCTTTTTCCACCGCTATACCAAATATCGCCACTGAAAATAGTCAATCTAAAAGCTCAGGTTGTAGATAATGCTATTTTCGTTAAACGTTTGCCCAGAAATGGGACGCTAGGGTTCATGTGGTTAAACAGAGATAGATGTTGTGCTTGTGACAATGAATCACCTTGGACATTTGAACACACACAAACACATCCTAGCTACTCTATGAGTGAATGCAGGGCACACATCATCACAGAGGAGAGGGGCCGGTATGGTAACACTGCAGTCTGGTAATGCCTAATTAATGCTCCGTCCTACCACGTTGCCGCATGCCGTAAACAGCTACAACTGCTACAACAAGCTTGTGCTTGTGGGTCGACTGTTTTCGGCACCGCCATGCAACAAGGCCTCAATCCAGCTTAGCGCTGCAGTATTGTAACACTGCAATAAGGACTGTTGTCCTTTTGTGATGCATTTCAGTGATCTCAGATTGGGTTCTGCTGCTGAATAATGGCAACACTTGACAGTCAATCGATGCGAATTGCTCTATGAGCAAAACCTTAGAGGCAGCATCCCTCACTTCCTCGACGTATCTACTTCACCACATGTCTGATTTCCTAGTATTGATCGGCTCTTATAACCACCCGTCCTCTCTCTCTCTCTCTCTCTCTCTCTCTCTCTCTCTCTCTCTCTCTCTCTCTGTCTCCAGTGAAAGGAGGAAGCTCCAGGTGAACATAACCAGTCCCATCCAGTGCAGCATGAATGGCAGGAAGTGCACCGTCATCGTGGAGCCCAAGATCAACCAATCACAGCCAGACTTCACCAAGAGCCGGTCGGGTTACATACTGGCCGTGCCCGGAAACTAACACACAGACAGGGGATGAACAGGTTTCCCAAAGCAGGCCAAGATGATGTTTCATGCCTGATTCACTTCTCCCATGCCAAAAGAAAAGTTGACCTTGTCCCGTAGCTTTTCTATGCAACATTTCAATTAGGAAATGTATCCTGAATCCAAGCTTTTGCTAAACGCGTGTTTAATATATTCACTATACGACATAATCCACCGAAAAAGGTGATGTTTTTCTTTTCTCACAACATATCAAATGCTTTGCATTGTTCAATGTGTTATTGGCTTGGTGTGAGAGGACTATTAGCACCAAGGTAGTCAAGGTGAGAGGAGATTGTGAGGTATGCGTGCTCTGAACAGTCCAAAATAACTCCAAATCAAAGGAGTAAAAAAACAAACCAAATCAAAAGCCAATAGTGATATCATTTTCCACAGCAATACGATAAAGAGCATGACTCAGAGCTTTACAAGACGCCAGCTTTAATTGCTTGCTTACAGTCACAAGACAGTATTTACTTCTTTTTTAAGGACATAATATTATAATGAATCTGTAATGATGGTCTTTTGAGAACCTACCTAGATGGTAAGTTAATTGAACATAATTCTGTAGTTATGGTTTAACTCCCCTGTGGGCAGCAAAAGACGGCCGGTAGAATACATGTGTTTTCCATGGTTTCTCACGGGGAGAATGGAATTCACTGTTAGTTTATTAGTCACGTCATGGAGATGTGTTGAGCACATCTCAAATTGCCTTTGCCTGCTCCGAGGGAAGTGCTAAAATCTCTCATAATTTAACTTCTGTGTCTAATACTTTCTGCTACACTGTCTTTGCATTGATAGTACTCTCTCTGCAAGTGTTAATTATGCAGAATATATGACAGAATAAAATCATGGTAGGCGGGATTCGGCACAGCACTTATGGATGCACAAAGGGATGTTAGCTTTCTAACAGCCAAATGAAAGGACGAATACAATAAACAACAAGGAATAAAAGATGATTTACATTAAAATGTAATAATTAAACTTCCTATAGATGGCAGCAATTTCCATTGCACTTACAGTTAAAATTGTACTTACAGTATAAGAGCTTTAAAATCAGGCACAGAGACCAATTAGTTATTAGGACCAAAGATTGTGCAGATACATTCATGTACAACAGATCACCATAATCATGTACCAGCAAAAAATTAAGTTAATTAAGCATTTGTCTTAGTTCATTTGTAATGGTAGGTGTCAAAAGTGTCCAAATCTTGTAGAAAGCTGCCAATGTACTGTATCAACAAATGAGTACAAGAGTATCACAGCGCAGTACTTAGCAAGCCCCATGTGAACCCACCAGTCCCTGGAAGTAGTGTGTAATTTGTTTGTCGTTGTGTTGAGTCAATGGCCTAATGACTTGTAGTGGCTCCTCACCACTCTTGAATGGGCCGGTTCTCAGCAAAATATCCCTCTTCATCAAAGAGACCAAAGGGAGAAGCTGAGAAAGTGAGAGTGAGAGAGATGTGTCCCTATATATGTGTGTTGCTTAGGTCTGTGCCACATTGCCCTCTCCTCTCCTGGGCTGTGTGCCAGAGAGGCTGGCCAAGATGCCACAGTGAGCCGACCAGGGGCGTCACAAGGGGGGTGGGGAAGTGGGACTGAGTTACTAGGGCCCAAGGTGGAGGGGCCTTCATTATTTTATACTTTAGCTATTGAAAAATAGCAGATCTACAAGCCTTTTGAAAAGTCATGAAAAAATGTGTGTAAATCTTTGAATATTCAGTATGTATTTTTTAAGCGAACATTTGTAACTCAAATTTTGCTTCTGGGGGGGTCCCTGGAACGAAATATTTTGAGATGGGGGTCCGTGGCCAAATACATATGATTTTGGGGGTCCTTCACAAGAAACATTTTGAGCACCACTGACATAGAAACATAGGTTTTAAAAAAAAACCTTAGAAGGGTTTGAAATGATTCAAAGACTTGCACACATTTTCATCAGAAAATCTGATCAAAAATGTCACACGCACTATAGGAACACGCACTACAGGAACACGTTCCAAACAAGTGTTTGGAACAGTACGGTACGTGCTCACAAGCTGTGATATATGTTTATATATCTACAGACAGACGGTTTCCCAGTGGGATGCCCGTATGCTTGCGAGACCTGGTTGGCGTACAATATGTGTAATAGCCTACAATGTATCGAGGATTATAATCCTACCGTATATAAGCCATAAATCTGTTTATTCTTTTTTAGTCAAATGTTGTTCATCAGCCAAGTTTGTACTATTTCCTTCTCTATGCATTTCTGGGGTGGGAACGAAGCAAGTTTGCTTGTTGTCCATAAAAAGGCTTAAGAGCTCAGTTGTTAATCATCTGACAAGAGTTATTCATATACAGTACTTTAACCCATGTGAAATCTAGTACACTGTCATGCCGTAACGGATTTGAACATGGTGTTCATGTGAGCGGAAGGCAATCAACTGGGCTCTTGTAAAATGACAGCCTAAGGTAAAGCCACACAAGCTCCCTGGCTGCATGGCCTAGTTCGATTGTTATCGACTGGCGTTGACTTAAACCAGTAGGGAAAAGGACAACTTGTTACTTACTAGTCGTGTTCAGAGGAACCCTAAAACGTAAAAAAAAAAAAGATGAATCGGTTATCTTAATTAGTTTGTAGACCCATACCCCCACCACCCACCACACAGCTCCTTTGAAGAAGACGATCTCCATTTTGGTAACAAATGACCTTTCCCCCACACCCTGTTGGTTGATAAGAGCTTTTAAAGCCTTGATCTGACTGTTTGGAGAAAATTATGTATTTACAGTGTGGATTATAACAGAGTGACATGGCTAAGTGAGGGGCTAATGAAGGGGATGGAACCCAGTTTAGCGTGGCCGTCTGTGAGTGCATGTGTGATCAGAGTGTTCGGAGAGTAAACCACTTAAATCCCTATTTTAGACTTAGTTGTACGATGGTGTCATGTGGCGAGAACAGCCGATTGCGAAAAGCTCGTATCTGTTATTTTGCTTTACAACATTTATCAACATTTTAATCTGTAATGTCATACCCTAAATCGGGAACACTGTTTGAACGTGGGTAATTAGAGTATGGTATAAAATGCACCTCGTAGGGTCGCTCTCAGAGTTAAATGAACACTGAGGGTTTGACAGCGTAGCTCTCCATAACCTCCAGCATGAGAGGTCCCACAAGGCTCCTCCTCTATGTTCCGCTCTACTATCCTCCACTCATCATTAGGATGGACCCACTGTCACTCCAGCAGCTCCTACTCTCCTCTCCCCCTCCCTATGCCTGGCTGTAAGGAGGGAGGAAGGACCCATATACTCTCTTCTCCCCTCCCCTATCCCTTGCTAGGAGTGAGGAAAAGCCATACTAATTGTCAGACACACAAAGCCTCCCCTCTGCCTCATCTCCTTCTCCCTCCCCCCTCCTTCCCTCACCTTGCTTTCCCATTTCCTCTCCTCTCTGTCAGATTTCTTGGCTCTCTGCCCAGGTGGGTGGATCGTATTGTACAAACCTGCAGGCTACTAGTGAGGGTCTTCTCCTAGATCCTCGCTGTGTCTGGTGGTATTGAACACATCAAACACAGAGATAGAGTCCAGAGAGTCCCGAATGTGCAGGATGTGCGCAATTGCTTAGCTTTTCTTGCAAACCCAAATTTCACACACACAAATTGCTCAAACTGCTCAAATTCACCGCTCCACTTTTAGTTTTTCCTAAGCATATCCATAACATTTTATGCTTTACTATGTTGTTGTTCCCCCCCGCTTCTCTCTTATTAAGTGCCTTATTGACATTTACAATGACGTTACTGTAATTGAACCATTTGGGTCACTTTTCCCCTCGTCGTACAATTTATTATATAAGCAGTTTAATTTGCTTATACCTTTACTGAAAAGACAGAAATACTAAATAATTATGAATGTTATGATTTTTTTTACATACAGTATTAGCACTATTTGTTAGCAGATAACCTTCAGGGTTATAAAATCATTACTCGCTGGCTTTACATAAAATATGCCGAAATCTCCATTTATACACCACACATTTCTTGATCCAAAGTGCCTAATTTTTTATATATTTTGCATATTTATGTAATATATCAATGTTGACCATTAATAAGAGAAAGTGTCCAGACCAAATAGAAAGAGAGGTTCACTGTTATAATGTATGTACTGTATGGACAGCAAGATGCATACTTGCATCCCATTCCACAATGAAAGCTATTTCATTCATATTTTCATTAATAAATGTATTTGTTCCGATGGCTCCTTGTCTTGTGTGCTTATATAATTTAATGACTCCGTTGTACGACGGCATCACGGGCTGAGAACAGCAGATCTATAAGCTCACAACCAGTGTTGGGCAGTAAGTTATTACTTAGTAATATATTACTGTAATGTACTTTACCCACTAAAAAGTAGTGTAACTCATTACTCTGCCAAAAAAGTAATATTATACCATATTGCTCTGTAAAAAAAGAGGTTCATATTACATATTACTCAGGTTTTGTTTCCTGCTTTTTGAAAAGATTTTGGGAATGTATAGATCTCCTTTATTTGGTCCACGAGTCCCACGACACAGCGTACAATGAAATATGAATCGGGCTTAAAGCTAATTAATACTTTACTTGTGGTAAGCTCACGTCACTCTACGGAAATATTTGTTTTTGACCAGTGCTAACCACTCCTACATCTGGCTTTGTGTGTATGTCCCTATGTCTCTATGTATGCAGTACCTACAGCTGCGGTCACACGAGACTAACGTCATAGAAAGTATGCAGAGACCGACATCAGCACAGCTGATGTCACGGACAGAACGAATAGTACCACTCACTTCACATCAGGTGTGATTTTCAACTCACATCAAGTGTTTCAGTTGAAAATCTATTATTTTATGAGAGTGACACGGTCATACGATGACATGTTGTTTACTGTACTTACTGTCTTTGTGTCTGTGTGTGTGTGTGGGGGGGGGGGGGAGGTGTTACGTATGGGCACAGACTTCTCATTAAATCCGTTCTTCTCAAGATAAAATCCATAGTCAGGCTGGTGTGTGTGTGTGTGAGGTGCACTGGCATGTTGACTAATGTTTTCCGAGGCCAGCTGTTGACTTATACATTTGATGTCATAACAACTGGGTTGCACGGAGCGCTAATCCACCCACCAGCAGCTGTTTCCCTGGGTGATGCGGAGACGACCACAGCCTCCACAGTCTGCATGACGCTGTGTCCTCCTAATCCCCACCACCATGCACTGATGGAGGACAGTGACTAAGATGGCCCGCCAGGAGGTGGATGGAGAAGTGGGTGATGGAAGTCAGAAGTGAGTCTGAACCGTTTTCATTTCAAGGACCGCCAGTTTGATATGAATTAGGCAATGGAACTCCTTTTAGAATCAGTGTTAATTTAACTCTGATAGTGTACACATGCATCCATCCATTTGCTTCCATTTGTAGACTCCATAGACTGTAAAAAATATGGACGGTGAGAAGAAGCCATTGGTTTCTATGTTGCGAAAATGAAGCTTTTTGGCCCTTGTACAGGTGCCACCATCATTGTAGAAATCAACATTCATTGGTAGAAATACCATCTCGAATGCTATCGGCTGCCAACGGTCACGTGCAACCGCAGGGATACTTGGGAGAATGTGGTGTTGAGCTTGCCGAAAATAAAGCACACAAAGAAGAATCATCACAAGCCTATGATCACAAGCCCCTCCTACAGCATACCCTGCTTTAACATCAAATATAACATAAATTGGACCATATTTTCACAAAACGCATATCATGGTGATTGAAACGAGGCTAGCGACAGGAACCATACAGTATTTATGACAATGTTTATTAAGGTAAGAAAATCAAATGTAAAAGTTCTGGGAAATTAAAGGAATCCTATGGAGAACATGTTGCTTCTGGTACAAGAACAGTGAAACTAGCGGCCAATCATAGGAACTTTAGTTCCGTGTTTGCTTCATTTTAAATCCGGACAACTGACCCCCTGGTAGACTCTCTGAGTCTGAGTTACAGACCCATAAGGGTCCCATTTGGTTCCTATGCTCTCCTATGCCTCTTCCCTGGAAGCCCCCCAAAGACCCCTGGGGGTCCCAGGACCACGCGTTGAGAAGCACTGATGTACTAAGTTCCCTAAAATATCATGCGTTCTCTGATCCCAAGCTGATTCATACCATCAAATGCATGCTCTGCATTTTTTTTTATCGTTGACAATGACATATAGGCAAGGATATTAAACCAATGCCTACCTACATGGAGATATCTGTATGTCTGTCTGTCGTGTCAAGGCTGAGAAGGTCTAGAGGAAGGCAGGACATCTATTACTGTAAGACCCTGGCTTACATTTCCATTTTAAATGTGTGTATGCAACAGCTTAGTGTGTAACAGATACCCTTGTAACATGCACACAAACAGAGGCAAGACAAGCGGGCATCTTGAACGATCAGTGCATTTTATTTCCATCACAGTACAAAAATAAATTAAAGCAGAAAAAAGCAGAAACCAACTGAAAAAAAAAGAAAAAGTCAAAAGTACAGTAATATTTTTTTCTTTTTTTTCTCCAAAAAGACGTTTTGTATTTAACAGCATTAACACCCCATCCCTCCCATAGCAACAGAAAATCACGCCTAGTACCAGTGTAGCGCATATTCCTTTTTCTCCAATAAGAAAACAAAGGTTCACACATTCATCTGTACAAATAAAACTCTCCCGGTCACACACACACACACACACACACACACACACACACACACACACACACACACACACACACACACACACACACACACACACACACACACACACAGAATGCCTCTGTTTTTGAACTTCTTAACCACTGTTTCGTCAATTTTCTTTTGTTCTACAAAGTACGCAACAAGATACAGAAAAGAAGTTGACAGAAATGTTAAACTATCACTTAAGTCGTTTTTTTATATAATTCTGTAGGCTTTTCAAAAAAAGTTTCATTTTTTTTTTTAGTTTTTTTTTCTCTCAAACAACTACTTGGTGATGCAAGTGAAAAAAAAAATGGCACATTTCAGTGAATTTGGGGAAGGCGGACAGAGATAAGATCAAGATTCTCTCTGCTTCAGTTCTGACCTTTCACCCCAATGCCCTGCTTTTATTTCTGCCAGAGCAGTAATGCTTGATTTTCTTCTCTATCGTAAGACAGTGTCGCTCACTGAAAACACGGTACCGTAGCCCCAAAACAAGACCTCTAAGAACAGGTCATGTACAGCTCGTCCATCGACTATTTTCAGTGGGCGACACCACCATACAATGAAGTGTAAATCCTGCTGAAGCCTGTCCAAAGTGCTTGTCCCTCCTACAGTATCGTGCTCGAACACAACAACACTCCCACCTGATTTCTCGGTCACTGCACTCTCGTACAAATACGGCAAGGCATTCTGCATTCCCATACACATACGGCAAGGCATTCTGCATTCCCATACATATACGGCAAGGCATTCTGCATTCCCATACACATACGGCAAGGCATTCTGCATTCCCATACACATACGGCAAGGCGTAGCTGCACTCCCATACACATACTGCAAGGCATAACTGCACTCCCATAACCATATGGCATGGCATAACGCCACAGATAAAAAGCCACACACTTCAAAATCGTTCAACTGCTCATTTTCTCTGACTTGCACTAATACAGCAAAGGAGATGCAGGTATTGCCTGCCAGACATTCTCCAAGTACAATTTTCTTAAGCCTGATTTATAGTTTGTCGTATGACGGTGTGGTTGCCGAAAGTAGAACAAACATCCGCGACTCGCTCGCTATGAGCTTGCAGATTTTTGGTGAGCAACACCATCGTACGATGGAGGCATTAAACATGATAGAAGCTTAGTCTTGGCAATCAGAAATGGCGAATTAACTCCTGGCTGCGTACGATGGCCGAGATGTGGCATTTCTAAAACAGAGCATTTTGAGAAATACAGCTACTGAGATTAAGCATGCACAATTGTCCTTATTGTGATGAAATGCATGAATGGGTAAATACTTTTTTGTTTTGTCGTACCATGTTACTTTAATGGTCCATTTATATGTGTATGTGTGGCAACAAAGTGTTTTTGCCACTTGTGACTTACAGAATTGTTGGGAAAAGAAAAGAGAGAGAGAAAAAAAGCTTCTCCTGTGATTGGAACCATAATGGAGATTGCAAAGAGCTGCAGCAGAGAGTAGCCTCAAACACTCTCGTATGCAAATGAAAAGCCATGATTTTCGACTCTTCTGGACGCTCTTCATCCATGTTGTCAGGGTGTTCCCAGTGCCCTCTGCAATATATCACTGAGTCTACTGGCTTGACTGATGGAAAACTTGATTATCTCCACAGAGGTCGATAGGGAATCTATCACATAACCTCGCCTTATCTCCTCCAGACCCCCAGATGAATATGGGGCATGCATGCCTCTGAATTGATTTACACAGAAATGGCATTAGATTATCCTCAAGGTAAGCTGTCGTTTTCCACGACGCTGAGCGAGCACAAATGAAATGACCGTATTCCATCAGGAAATGTTTGTGTTCTCTTGCTGATATGTGGAACAGAAGGTCAGCTTAGCTGTTTTTGCAGGTCAGTGTGTGTGTGTGTGTGTGTGTGTGTGTGTGTGTGTGTGTGTGTGTGTGTGTGTGTGTGTGTGTGTGTGTGTGTGTGTGTGTGTGTGCGTGCGTGCGTGCGTGCGTGTGTGTGTGTGTGTTTTTCAGGGCCTGTTCTTAAACAAGGGGTCAGTGATGTTTTCGGTCAAGGTCTTCCTGATGATGTGACTTTGGTGATGGTCAGATTAACAAGGGTTTGTCATAATGTAAGGGTTGTATGTTTAGCACTTAAATCCCTGCGACATTCATTTGCATGAACCACAATCAATCTTCATTCCCACCAAAGACAAGCTCACCAGCTACACCGCAGAAACGAAAGCCATCCTCATATCCTGTCCCTTCTGAACAAAGTCTTTTATCACTCGCTCATGATCTTTCATGTACAATGCATGTGCCAAGAGAAGAAATGACTAGCAATAAATTAAGCTTCAATAAATAGTCATTAGTAGATGAAAATCCATCCAGACATGTGGCGGCTGGCCGCTGGCCATCCTTTGAAATGTTCTCTAACCTGCAGGATTTTCATCAAAGATATGGCACTGTTTTAATCATGTCTACGCTTTACCGTAAGCAAAAAAATGAAGCATCATCCCAAAGTGGTTTTCTACACAACCTTTTGACAAAAGTACAAAAAAAGATTCCCTTGATAAACAAATATCCTATTTTAGCAAGCATAGCTAAATAAACTAGTTCCACTTTGTTCACAGCATTCTCTAATGCAGATGCAGTTGGTTTTGTAAATCATATAGAAAGAAGAATAACGACTTCTTCTGCCTGCCAAAAACTGTAAAATTGCATGGCACACGTGCATTATGTTACATACTGTATCTAAGTAAAAAAAAGAAAAAAAGAAAGCTTGTTTAAGAAATTCAATAAATAAACCTCCGTAGCTGTTGGGGGTAAAACATCCATGAACTTGCTTTTCTCTCAGATGAAAATAAAGGTAAGGTCTTTGTCCACATACAGAGTACGACCAGAAATCGTTCATCCACATGTCCTCTTCCTGTTTCTTTTAGATCAGAAATCTCACAATGCAATAGTGGCTTGCTGTTATGTCCATCCAACCAAATCCCGGCACCCCCCCACCCACCCTGTCTCTTTGCACCACTCTCACAGACGGAAACCCTCAACAGCATGAATCCAGAGATCAGTACCCGAACCTTTCCCATTGCTCAGGTGGCCAGATATGCATTTCTGCAGTGGACCTGTCCGGTCATGTCCTTGTAATGGAGGGTGCTGGCATTCCAAAGAGCCAGTGGTTTGCAGCCGGGGATGGCTATTCATCCGTGATGCATGAAGAAAGCCAATCACGCAATGCCCCTCACCCTCCTGCAGTAGGCAGTGCACACATCACATCGTCAGTCAGTCAGAAGGTCACTGGGAGGCTGCAGCAGCCTCAGTGTTCTTCACATTCATTGCTGTAGATAATTTTTCTACAATTTCTTTGTCTTTTTGTTTGGAATTGTTTGGGGTATTTTTTCGTTTTCTTTTAGACTTTGCTGTATTTTATATAGATATATATCTGTAATGTTAGCAAAGGATGTACCCGAGTCTGGCATTTTTTGTTTTCATTCCCAGGTTCAGAGAAAAGCCATTGTTTGCTCATTTAAAAATAAGATTTGGTCTTTAAGTACTGTAAATATCTCACAGAAGCAAAATAATAATAAAAAAAAGGATTGTTGCTCTGTTCTGTATGAGTTCCTGTGTCCTCCTTTTTGGTGTGATTTTCAGTTGTTACGCCTCCAAAAGAATGAGAACATTTTGGACCCACAGTCAAATGAACCCTAATAAAACCATTGTAATGAATGAATCTGACCTCCCACTAATTGATGAACGATCCTACAAGTCTTATTATTAATACAAAGCGTAGCTGTTGTAAATGTCAAGTATACTTCAGAATGGTTTTGCTGCCTTCATAACAACAATAAATAATAAATGGATGAAATTACCAATAACCTTTGAAATGCCAGACTGGAGTATTCCCCGCCTCCCCTGTGGTCCCTCACCTCCCCCACCCCCAGTGTCCCCTCACCGGTCCAGACCAATGAGCAGGCGGCTCCTCTCCTCCTCTTTCTGGCTCTCGTTCTTCAGGTCTGCGAACACCTGGGTGAAGTAATGTGGGTCCGAGTTGATCTGGAGCATCTTGGCGCTCATCAGGTTGATGATGGACAAGCAACGGTCCCAGAAGGTCTCCTTGGAGCTTTCCACCAGGAAGGGCTTTAGTGGGTACGAGATCTCGTTGCCCATGTAGGAGTAGGACAGGTAGAGGCAGGTGAGCAGCACGGCCTGCAGCTCATGTTCGGTGGCAACCTCAGACGACACCACGTCGCGGCACAGCATGTAGACGAAGACCACGTTGGCGGGCGTGATGAAGCCCTGGTCCTGCCAGCCCTGCAGCAGCAGGGAGCGGTCCACACTGCGCAGCCACAGCACCGGGTCGGTAGGTGACAGATGCTTCAGTCTGTAGCAGCGGCGGCACAGGAACTCCCCGAGGCAGCGCAGCAGCTCGCTGGTGGAAGCCTGGACGATCACCCTCTTGGGGGTCCCAGGGGTCACATTGGAGTTGGCCAACGGTACCTTCTTGACAGACGACACAGTGTCTTTGGAACTCTTGGTGAGTGCTGGGGTGCTCTGGTCCTGGGTGAAAGTGGAGAGGTTGGCACAGGACTGTGACTTCTTCAGGTTCTCATTATTGAGGTGGGTGACGTTGTTCTGGTAGTTGCCATTGGGCTGCACCTTCTTGGAACCTTTCTTTTTGGCCGATACGGCCACGATGCGCTTCCACGGCAGCACATTGATGAGCGAGTGGCGCTTCAGGTTCTTGTCTTTGGCATTCTTGCTGTTCTGAACGGCCGTGTAGTGGCCCACCGTGGCCGGCCCATCCTCAAAGAGGGCCGCCTTCCGGTAGCTAGGCGACAAAGACAGCACGGTTCCCATGGTGAATACTGGATGCGCCCAGGCGGTTTATCCGTGCAAGGTCAGGAATGCGTCTGGCAGGGGAGATCCTGAGGGTCTCAATGCCTCAAGGCTTCTGGGAGCTGGGAGACCCGCGCTAAAGTCTGTCGTCACTCTCAGACATCTACAACCAGGGCGGGTTTCTCCTGTAAATGACTCTGTATTATATGTACAAAGAGAATAAAAACATATGATTGAGAAACAAACACGATTTAGGATTGTACATGAACCTATTAGGCAACAAAACTTGATATGATTACAAATCTTGTTAATTCAACACATTAAATTCATTAACATGTTGAGAGCTATGGATTTTATGATCAATGTCCTCCAACTGTCAGAGTCAAAGATAGGGGAGCACACCCCTCTTGAATAAAATGGAAGCCTATAGTTGAAATGTAAACACACCATACAGTAAGTGAAGGTCGCATTTTGCTGCCTGTACAGGCAGCAAATGATGAGTCCATGATGAGTCTCGATCATATAATTCTAATCTAATACAAACTACTATTAGAAAATTGTCTTCCTTATTGCTGTACTCATGGACAGATAAAGGAAAAACAATGCATATATATGACGGATATGCGCACTTGCGCAGGATTGTGTAAGCCAGCCGAGCTTGGTCCTTCATGCCATCACCCTAAATAACTAAGCCTAATAAATGATTTCGCAAACGAGTAAAAAAAAACCTTGGGCAAATGTAATAGGAATGTATCTTTACATAGCCTACATACTAGGCTATCGATTTTTTACGAGCTCATTATAGTATCAGTAGCCTAATATCCCTTGCCAGCGTGCTGCGGTAACAGTGTGGACTAGACTAGCTTACGCTCTCCGTGGTGCTGAAACTGCGAGTCTCTGCGTCGCAGTGAAGATGCTGCCGAGTGCCGACCATAATAGGCGGTGGCCTCATAATTGTAAAAATATATATTAGGCTACATCCTTAAGGCTCTTTCTTTCTTTCTTTCTTTCTTTCTTTCTTTCTTTCTTTCTTTCTTTCTCTTACAATATAGCTTGCTTATAGCCTTTAGACAATCAAGTCAACATAGCCTACATCTTAAGCCTACATTGCCATTTCATCCAATTATGCTTCGAATCTTCCATGCTTGCCTCACATTTCAACGCAGCAGTACAATTTCAGGAGGAATGGTAAGGGAATCAAGATAGACAAGGACGCTTACCTGATGTCTATCTTCCGCTCGATGAGAAAATAATTGCACTGCAGCAATGCTCTATATGTCTGGGATCCCAGCCTGTATGTCCTTATCAGGCGCAAATCAAGGTGAAAGCCTCCTCAAACCATCCTGCACGGGTAAATGTGGATGCAGACCGTAAAACTAAAAAAATAAAATAAAAAATAAAAAGCAATCCAATCCAATAGAAAGAAAGGGCGTTTTAAATCAAGCCGGATATATCTTGAGATGTGCACGCCTGGTGTGCTGGGTGCACAGGCAACGGTAGGCAACTGTGGAATGGATGCTGAGCCGAGGATGCGGGTGTGTTTGGTAGCCTATACACAGACTGGTTGGTGGAGATGCTGTAGAACTGGGAGAGGAGGACACTTGACGCAAAGGCTGTGGTGGGGCGCCGCTAGTGGTGTAAAGTAACTAAGTACATTTACTTAAGTAGCCTACTGTACCATTTTGAGTTATTTGTAGAGTAATTACAATTTCCAATAATTTTACTTCTCCACTCCACTACAATTATTTGAAAGCTTTAGTTACAGTTAGTCTACTTTTCAGATATACATTTTATTATTATAAAACATACATACACCACTTTAGCCCTATAATGCTATTTTATACCTTGGCTATTTGAAAATAGACGACCTACAGGCTCACAACGAGTCGCATATATGCAACGCATCGTGACTGTGAGCTTGTAGATCTGCTATTTTCAAACACTTTGTAGGCCTACTGTTAAGTGTATTTGATGACCACACTTTCATACTTTTACTCAAGTAGGCTACATTTTGAATTCCGGACTTTTACTTGACGGAGTATTTCTAAATTGCAGTATTGATACTTTTACCTAAGTACAAAATGCGATTCATTTTTTCACCACTGGGCGTCGCTCCGTGCTCTGTCCATGGTGCTGTTTTTCTGCCGCTCCACCCAATCACAGCCATAGGATCCTTTAAACCCACTGAACTCAGGCAGAGCTCTCATCCATGTCTTAAAAACAACGACGATATAGCAGGGCAGCCGAGCTTATGTTGTGATATCATCTTTCTTCTTGTGAGATTGCAAAATTAATATGGAGCCAATTTAGACATTCATTTTTCACCATCAGGCCTGGCAATAAAGTCCGCCATACTATAGGCCTACACGTCAAACAAATACATTTGAATTCAATTGAGTTAATTTGGGAAAGGTTACCTGTAATGAAATTAAGTGGAAAAATATGCACCCTATTGTGACAACAACAATAACAACAGTAGGCTAGTCGACTAATAGGTCTACATGGAAACTGAGGTTTAATTGTCTTTGTCTTTTTCTTTTTGTAAATTGGTAGGCTGGGCTAATCATTGTAACGTAACCTATTGGACAAATAATTGATATAGGCTCATATTTATATTAGCCGGATTGTAATATCTAATTAAATAATGGTTCCAACTTCACTTGCAATCATGACATGACATCCTAAAATTGCTGGATACATAATTAGTCTAAATGATTGGCAGCTGATTATCAATTAATCAATTATCGACGGGTTATCATTTCTTTAATGGCAAACACGCTGTAATGTGTGTGGAGCAGTGGTGTAAAGTAAGTAGTAAAGTATGTTTACTCAAGTACTGTGCTTGAGTACAATTTTGAGGTAGGCCTTTACTTTACTGGAGTATTTCCAATTTTTCAGTACTTTTACTTCTACTCCAGTATAGGAAAACATTGTAGGCCTACATTACATATATTTTACAACTTTAGTTATTTGTAGATTTTTATTATTACAAAATACACAGTTAACCACTTCTTCCCTATATATTTCGGTATTGACACTTTTACTCAAGTAAAAACATTTGAGTACTTTTTCCACCACTGAATGTAATTGAATTTAAACGGACGAGCGTGAGCCTCGGCTCGATTGACGAACCTGACTACATTTCCCAGCATCCTCTTGTTGTCGGAGGGACACAGCGAGGTGACGGCCTCTACGTACGTAACGTGGAGGTTTTTTTGTTTTTTTTCCTCACACAGTCAGGCAGCATTTGAATAGGGAAGATGGCGGCTGCGGCAGTGGTTGAGTTTCAGAGAGCCCAGTCTCTCATTAGCACGGATAGCAACGCTTCTATCGACATCCTCCATTCAATAGGTACGTGCTGAATGGTTGTGTATATACGTGTTTCTTTAGAACGGCTGTGTTTGGCTGTGTTGTAGCAGCCCAGTGTGTGCAGACAGCTAGCCTGTTAGCCGGTGAGAGCCGGGTCGTTGCTGACTCACTGCTGAACGCTGGCATAACTGGTATAGCTCCATAGCTAGTTAGCAATGGATGCTAACACAAGGCCTGACAATGACACGCCTGTTTGTAATGTAACAGCGCTCTGTCGGTCCTAAACTAACCCGTCAGTTCTCGTTTTGCTGTGTTATCAGCGGCAATTATCGACATAATTAATCACACCTGACGTGAGCCGTGTTTGTTTGTGTGTTGCATGGTAGCATGACGCTACTGTAGCCGGCATGGCTAGCATGTCAGAAGATCTGGACTAATGACTAATCCAGCACAATAATAACCTCCTCTGAAAGCAAAGTGACAGGAGGTGTAGCTTGTTAAAGGTACCCAGTGGGTGTGAAGGAGAGGGTCAACGCTTATTGTGGTCAAAGCGTGACATTGTTATTGCAGCCTGCTAACCACAGAATTCCACTGTGTTGCTGTCCTTAAATTGCCCTGTCACACTAGCCCCACTAGCTGACTAGCTAAACATGATTCACAGTGACACAAACACACACACACACACACACACACACACACACACACACACACACACACACACACACACACACACACTACAACAGGTCATTGAGAAATTACACAAGTAATGTCACTATGAATTGAGTACAAAAGGACCCCAATGTAAACAAGCCATTGTGCTTTCATGGGTTTAAATATTAGTAGACCTTATCTGAATTGTTCTGTGCTGTGCTGTTCCTATGCTTGTAATAAACTTGTAATAAAGTATTCAATCAAATCCATTCAGGGGTTGACACTAAGGTCTCAGGCACTTGCCCGCCATCAGGCAAGTACAGGTCATGTTCTACTTGCCCAAAGGTCATGCCCACTTGCCTGAAAAGTAAAGATTTTTTTGTTTTTTACTTAATGGGGCTGAGATAAATGTCATAACTCCATATGAATATGACTATGGGTTAACACTTGCACAGTGAAAACTGCGCATTATAGATAAACAGTTCTTTTATTTTACATTCCACAGAATCTGGCCACATTCAGGTGTTTAAACAGATATCTCGTGTTGTTCGTAGACTGTTGCGTCCCCTCTCAAATGAGCCCTTACCTGAATGCAAACTCCACCTGCCTGAAAGTTTGATTTACCTGCCAAGGGCAGGTGGCAACCCTTAGTGTCTGTCAATGCCTGATTGGTATGGAAACATGAACCAGAGAAGTATGACAGCACTCTTGTCAGACCTGGTTAGTTACTTGTGCCATTTGCTTCAACAGTGAGGAGAGATGTTCAAGAAAATGATGAGGAAGCTGTCAGGGTTAAAGAACAGAGCATCCTGGAGCTTGGGACACTCTTGGCCAAGACAGGGCAGGCTGCAGGTAAAGTGTTTAATTTACTTCATTCATGTCTTCATTTGCAACATTACACATTCTACGTATGAAAGTGATTTTGAACTTATTGTAAAAGTACCTGTAGAAGATCCACATAACAGATTGCTGATATAATCTGTTACAAGGATTTTATTTAACAGCAATATTTTGAGCACAAAAGTCTAGAAGAGCCTGTGTTGCTTGAAATGTCACTTGATGAAATAAAATCTTATTCATTAGTTTTTCTTACTGTAAAACTACCTGGCCATGAAATACAGTAGAAAGGTTGTTTTTCATGCTTTGATTGGGAACAAGGATTATCATATTTTTAGTTTTGCATGATGAGACTGGTCTCAAAATCAAAGCGCAGACAAAGTTGATTCTGTCAGTATTAAAAAGCAGTCTGTTTATTTCAAATGTGTTATATTAAAAAGTATTTGAAACCTGTTTTGCCATGCAATGAGAGTGAAGGGACAAAGAAAAAACAATAGATCCCTCATTACTCACTCATGAAGCACGTGAGCAGCTGATAAACTAAAGTATTTGGATATAGATCATGTCCATTATATCAGTCTAGGTAGCTGTACAACCCAAGGTTGACTTCTACTAAAGTTCAACATCAATTTGAAGTTTAAATATGTTTTTTTTTTAACCTAATGTGATTTATTCTTGTTCATCTTATTTTCTGTTGCATTGTCCTTCAGAGCTGGGTGGTCTGCTCAAGTTTGTCAGGCCATTCCTCATCTCCATCAGCAAGGCAAAGGCAGCCAGACTGGTCCGTATTCTACTAGACCTCTTTCTGGATATGGAGGCAGCAACGGGGCAAGAAGTCGAGCTGTGTCTCGAGTGCATTGAGTGGGCCAAGGACGAGAAGAGGACCTTCCTCAGACAGGCTCTTGAGGCAAGGACGCTGCGAAACACCTGACTTTATTGCAAAATTTGGATGTAATTGTGTAACCACAGTGTACAATATTTGCTGTCTTAGAGGCGTCTCAATTGAAATTTGGGTCAATCAATCACTGCGAAGGAGTCCAGAAGGGCTGCCTGTAAGCCAAACCACAGCATGTCAGAAACACTTGGAGTAATGCAACCTTTACCCGGGAAAGATTACTACAGCAATTTTACCGGTTTCATCTGTTAAATCATTGTGTGTCAAGTAGGGCTGCAAGTAACGATTATTTTCATAATCGGTTAGTTGGACGATTATACGATTAATCGATTAATCGGATAAACAGCACTTTTGGCAAATTAACTTTACAACTTAGCTTAAGGTTGTTTTAGGCATGTTTTAAAGCCATACTGTGTAAGTTGCTCAACTGGTGGTCTGTAGCAGTATAGCAAACCGCGGTCGCGTTTGCTTTTTTCGTCCGTTGGACCGGGCCGTCAGACCACCGCGTCCGCCTCGCCTCGCCGAGACGCTTTCAATGAGGTCTCCCGTGTCCTTCTACGAGCAGCGGTTAGAGAGTTACATGCTAGACTCCTCCAGTGTAAACACTGCAGTGTACTTCCTGAAGGCGTGTTTCCTAAACCCACCAGAGAGCCCGGCAGTGTATGTTCTGCGCTGTGATTGGCCGGCAGTGTATAACCCTCGCTGTGATTGGCCGGTAGTGTGATGACGCAATTTTTGCGCGAAAACCGGTCCACGGCCAGGATCATAGAAAACATATAAAGAGAAGGCTTTAGAAGCTGAAAATAACGGAGTGGGGGTTCTAAAACTTTAGCGATTTAACAGCTAGGACCATTTTAAGATTTGTTTTATAAAAAAAGTTACATGGTACAACTTTAAGTAACAGCAAATATAAAATGAACAAATTCTTCCTTTCAAAAATATTTATTAGCAAACAAACAACTTGTATTCAATAAAAGGGTGCCGGTATAAAAATAAAGCTAACTCAGTCAGCAGGCAAGGTGCTGTTCGTAAATAAAATAAAGTGCTGCTGAGTGCTGACATTATGCCAATGTCTCATTTTCTGTAAACTAAATATTAACAGCAACATATTGCTTTTTATTTAAACTATGTAGCAGCAATAAAAAAAAAATACTCAAAAAGAAAGACATTAGTCAAGCTAAATTGTAACACATTTCCATATAACTCAAATATTGTATTATTGTATTCAGACATTCACACTTTAGTTTACCTAAACGTTCTCTAAACGAATCATTACCCCTGTAGAACCCACGGTTGTAATATACAACATTAGTTTATCTTCCAAAAAAAGGTTTAAATTATTTTATTTCTGCTCCCCCAACCACCTTTACATAACCATTAGATCCCATTGTTTAGTATTAAAATGCTATTGGCCACAGCATTTGCATATAAATACCCCCCATTGAGGCTAACATTTACATGAGTTGAAAATCTCTGGAATCCAGTTTTGTTTTGAAGACGTGATGCCTTGGTATTTAATATAGGCTACCCGAGTGGCAAGGTAAATGCTTGGTTTCCATTTACTGTTGAATGATCGGATCCGGTCTAGGGCCCGCCTACTGCATCCGGTAAATGCACGCACAAATACAAGCAAGCAGTAGTGTTTCCGCTACAGACCGGATCAGCAACTTGCTAAGCGAATTGTTCCCGTTTAGTGTTCATGTCTGTAAAACGCAAATACGAGACTACGGGGCTATTAATAATCGGGACCCGGGCATTGCATAAAAGGTAAAAAGAAACCACGGCGAGGAGAATTCATTTTAACGGTTAAAAAGCCAAGAAAGCGTGGTCTGTTTGTATTACGAGCGCACACACAAGTCTACTTACCGAGGTGAGTCGGCTTCATCCTGTAGGGCTCCAACGTGTCGCCTCTTTAGATGCTCGTGCATAGTGGTTGTGCTTCCATGCCACGCAAAGTCTAACTTGCAAATCTTGCAGGTTATTTTTTGCTTCACTTTGTCTAAGGTGAAATGTTCCCAGGTTTTGGACGTTTTAGGACGGTCGCGCGACAAAGCAGAGCTGGACGCCGCCATGTTTGCCGGCTGTTATGTTGTGTACGTCGCTGTGGCGCAAGGCGCATGCGCGGATGAGTACAGGTCCCAGTGCTTGCAGTGTTGCAGCCTTAAGCAGGCTGTTAGCTGGCAGCAGGCAGCCTGTACGCTGCATTAAACGTCGCGCGATTAGTTGGCGATAAAAATCGATAATTAAATTCGTTGGCAACGAATTTAATTATCGATTTTTATCGATTTAATCGATTAGTTGTTGCAGCCCTAGTGTCAAGTCTTATGTGCAGATAATTTAATACAAATTGACTGGAAACATTTTGGAGATTTGTCAACCCATATTTTCATCTTCTGCCAAGTCGAGAACAGATCTTCCTCGATATTAGTTATGTATTTAGAGTGGCCAATTATTTCTTTCTTCCAATTTAGTTATGTCAAGAATTAATTCCTACCCACACATTTCTGGGTTGCACCCGGAGGACGTAGCCACCTACTCGTCTCGTTCAGCAGCCCCCACTGACCACAACAGTCCAATAGTACAGTAGTATGTGCACTGACAAAGTGCCACCCTCCTTTCCTGACCCAGCTTCCCTCCCCCAAACACGGGCAGCTTTGTTCGTATCGATGCTTAGCCAAACTGGATGCACAACGGTGAATTCAAAGCCCTAGACTCCACGGTGGTGGGCAGGTACTTGAACCCTGTGCCACCTGAGGGTTCATCAAAGATTCTATCGGCTACACTGGAACACTTGATTTATGCTTTTAATAAGGTGCAAACAAACATACAAAGAAGAAGTTTTGACAAACTGTCAAATTCCGTCAATGGTTTATTTTGAAAAATACACTGTTAAAATGTTAGTCTTTGTATGTTTTGCATTTTATAAAAAGCATAAATCAAATTTTACTTTAAGTTCAGTGTGTCAGAAGTAGCATATAGAACTGTATTTAACATTGTCCTTTCTGAGAGCACCAATCTCTTTTTGGGGATTGGCTGAGCTCTGTCAGACTTAATTCGACTCACCTTTAAAAGAATGTTATCTGACATGTATAACATGGTGGTACTATTAGCTAATAGCAATGGTAGAATGTAGTTAATGTATAAAGGTGCTCAGTGTACCATACTTGAGTCAGCTAGGGTACACAAGCATTGTGCTATTAGACCTAAATGTGTTTGGAGCGTGAGAGTTGGGCATTTATTAATTCAATTTCACTTTAAAAATATTATTCTTTGTTGAAGTGATAATGGAGTTTACCAGTCTGCCACTGTCTTGCTGTCATCTCTCAGCCCACTTGCCTGGCACAGTGCTGAACCTGTTGATATATCTTTAGATAATCCATTGATTGATACATGCCTGTCTGTCTTGTTGACTTAATCTCATGGCATCGCAGCTCTCAGCATGTCTAACACACAGTCCTCTTCTCTCCCCTAAGGCTCGACTGATCTCACTCTATTTTGACACCAAAAGATACCAGGAGGCCTTGGCACTTGGTGAGTGACTTCTCCAACTCTTTGGATAGTCTGTTTTCAACGTCACTGCAGCATCTGTCTACCACTTTAAAGGCCTATACCGTACTTATATACCATATGCTTCAAAAGCCACAACAAAGCCTTTTCATGTGTTATTGCCACAGTTAAAATGTGTGAAATGAATTAAGTTGTTTCTCTCTTGGTTTTGGTCTTCTCCTCTCCTCCTCCCACCACCACCACCTCCTACTGTACCTCCAGAGTCACAGCTCCTCCAGGAGCTGAAGAAAATGGATGACAAAGCTCTGCTGGTAGAGGTGCAGTTGCTAGAGAGCAAGACGTACCACGCCCTCAGTAACCTGCCCAAGGCTCGCGCAGCCCTCACCTCCGCCAGGACCACCGCCAACGCAATCTACTGTCCCCCCAAGCTCCAGGCCGCCCTGGACATGCAGTCAGGTGAGATGCTCAACACCACACCTCCTAGGTCATGTAGGAGGCACAGTTGATTAGTGTATTGTTTAGCTGCGGTGGATTCCAAATGCAATTTAAGTTTAATGATACGGAATATGTTTACTTTTTATTAGTGAATTCCAAATGCAATTTAAGTTTAATGATACAGAATATGTTTACTTTTTATTAGTGTGATTGCCATAGGCAGCACACACTATTGTATTCGGTCCGATTTCTTCCAAGCAAAGTGATCCTGTGTTTTGTAAACTTTCTGTAATGTTAGGCGGGTTGTACGGCTGAACTGCACAGACTTTGTAATGTCCAATTAGACACGATTGGTCATGCTTCGCTTGACATCACAATATATACTTCGTTGTTAACCTTTTTCTGATCTCTGATTGGACAATATAATGTCCAATTAGACAGGAGTGTTTATCACAACCTCAGAACCGCTCTCAAGGCACCTACATGTTTGCATCAGGAGAAGAATCTCTCTGAAGAAGCGACTAAAGATATAGCAGTTTTCCAGGAAGACATAAAAAGATGACCAGCTTTTGTATGCACAACGTGTGTCATCGAGCTAGAGAACAGGGACCCTGATGTGATTGGCGTATGTAGGAGTGCTGAGGAGGTGTCTCAGACCACTAGTGGTTTGACAGGTTCACTTAGCTGCAGTGAATAATTCTCAGACCCAATACAATAGTGTGTTGCCTATAGCAGCCACACTAATTATTAATAGTTTCAAATGCACTGACCCAAATGGAGCAAATGAAGTACCGTAACACCTCGTTGGTCACCTATCAAAAAGTGACGACCCATGATCATATATTTTTTGTTATACTACAAGAATTCATTATGAACATGCAAGATATGAACCACATCGCAACATGGAATGATGCACTGTAAATAGACGCTGTCCTGCATGTAAGCTACTGGTGAAGGCGGCCTGCCAGTGATCATTCTTTAAGTGTTTTTTGAGTGAGTCATATAGAAACGACTTTAAGACTCTTCAACTTAAAGGTTGGGTATGAGATGATTGAGCACGACTGCATCCCTTCCGCGATAGTTTCGCCAAACTTATCGTCTGTCCTGCGGCTCCCTAGCCTGGCGTCCGATCACTCACATGACACCCACGATATGTTGGAGAACATGTGAGTAATCCAGGGGTCTTCAGATTCCATAGGGGCTATTTCTGAGATCGGTGCAGATCTACAAAAAAAAATAAAAAATAAATAAGGGGGAGGTGTAGCGAGGAATGATGTCAAAATGCTAGTCAAGTGATCTCCAAACTAAAAAGCAGTTATAATTTGTAATTATAATGAGTATTTGAATTGGCCAGACTAGCATAGAATACAACTGAACTAAAATATTGGTGTGCGCTGCACGCGCCATGTTTCAAAGATCACATATTCGGATATGGTCTGAAAATACATTTCAGCATTGGGATTTTTTGGGGGTTTAACACTGGAGTAATCCCACGTGATCAGTCTGGCAATACCAAGCTAATGGCTCCCTTCCTGCTCACTCACCTCCCATTACAAATGATTTATTAAACGAGTAAATACCAGAATCATGCAGCAAGCAGCTTATAAATGCTTCTGTCTCTTTATGTATTTTCTTGCCTGAAACCCTGTACTGTTTATACTTCTGGAGGTGAACCTGACAGAAATTTTGATTAATTCCACTCTAATATTCTGCTGCACCTCAGTATCCCCAAATGTCTTCTTTGCTCCTGCTGTTGCAGGGATCTGCCACGCTGCGGAAGAGAAGGACTGGAAGACGGCCTATTCCTACTTCTTTGAAGCATTTGAGGGCTATGACTCTGTTGACCATCCCAAGGCCATCACAGCGCTCAAATACATGCTCCTCTGCAAGATAGTGCTCAACTTGTAAGTAGATAAACTCGGATCAGTGTGTCGCTTAAGTTACCTACATATTTGGGGCACAGATGTTGGCTCTTATAACATAACCCAACCTTTAGTTTTGAGTAGAGGAGTCCTTTCTCTGACTTGGCTTGTGTTGTGTTACAGACCAGAGGAAGTACAAGCTCTGATCAGTGGTAAACTAGCTCTGCGGCACGCTGGCCGACAGGTATGGACTTGTTAGAACTCTGATCTATACGAAGTCATATGAAAGTAGAAGTCTTTCAAATGTTTGAATTTGGTTATGTCTGTAGCTATCGCAAGGCAATCTTTATTTGCCCCCAATTGTATTTGTCAATAACATGGTCACTTTAGCTGTCTTCATACCGGTGCCATTTTTTCCCTCTATCTCCAGACAGATGCAATGAAATGTGTCGCCCAAGCCTGCAAGAACAGATCATTAGCAGACTTTGAAAAGGTAAGAGCCTCTTTCCACGTGCTTTTTCCTTCTCTAATGTTGCATATGTTCAGTATAAGCTGATGTGACCTTTTTGTGCTGCCATCCTTTATTTCCATTGGGAAGTTTGGCTTCATGTGTTCATGTGTTCAAACCACAGTGATCAGAAAAGGTTGTTAGTCAGTCATTTCTAACATGGCATAGAATTGTGAAATGTCTTTCTGTTCTATATCCTGTTTTTCAAACCAAATTGTGTCTCTATGGTACTTAGACATGTGTGTGTTTGTGTCTCCCAGGCCCTAACGGAGTATAGAGCAGAGTTGAAGGATGACCCCATCATTAAAACACACCTCGCCACGCTGTACGACAACTTGCTGGAACAGAATCTTATCAGGGTGATTGAACCCTTCTCCAGAGTCCAGGTAAGGAGCCTCTCAGTGCTAACTTAACTCGGAACCACGCCATGCATATTAGGGATGGGACATTTAAACAATTAACCGTTTACACTAGAAATAAATTCACCATCCGTTTAAGACTAATTGGGAAAAGAGAGAGAGAAATATATATTTTTAATGACATTATCAAATATAAATGTAATTAAAAATAATATATATTGTAATTGTAACTTGTACAAGACTAGCAGTGTGACACGCTCGTTCTGTTTTTCAAAGCGAGCTCTGGTATGGTATTGTAACAGTTTTTTCCTCCCCATTACATTTCTTTTACCATGCTAGGTGCATGGTAAAAAAATGGAATGTATACATTTTGATTCCTATATTGACATCTCACCTGTTTTCATTTATTTATTTAAAATATTTGTTTCTCTATTGGCAAATGGCAATGTGAAAAAAGTTGAGTATTCTACCCTTTCTACCAGTCAGACAGTTTCTTGGTGGTTCATACAATCATCCTGTGACCAAAAAGGTCTCCATAACTCAAAGCCCATGGCGCAAGTTTCCTTGAATGAGACATTGAACCTCAAATCACTTTAGAAGTTGACAGCCTTTACCAGAGGGATCAGTTTGTGTACGCATAACCAATACCTAATTTAATGTATGCTGAACCAGCAGAGTTCATATTCTGAAAAGCCACGCAATGTGCAGTGTCTAATTTCCCCACTCTTTCTCTTTCAGATTGAACACATATCAAGTATCATAAAACTGTCAAAGGTACGATGTTCTTCTCATCTGTTGTGTATTGAGTATTTCACTCTACAAAGCAGTACTGCTATATACAGTAGTATATGATCAGTGATGCGTGTAATCAGTTGGTGTGTTTGGTTTATAGGGTGACGTGGAAAGGAAATTGTCACAGATGATCCTGGATACGAAGTTCCACGGTTGGTTTAATTGTTTGCTCCATAATAATAGAGTTCCTGTAATGTATATTTCAAATTGCACTCCAGCCATAGATTTACCTCAACATTTCGAACAATCTCAAATTACTCTTTGATAGGGATCCTGGACCAAGGCGAGGGTGTCTTGATCATATTTGAAGAGCCACCTGTTGACAAGACTTATGAAGCAGCTCTGGAGACAATTCAGAACATGAGCAAAGTGGTGGATTCGCTCTACAACAAAGCCAAGAAACTAACATAGGTATGACTTATCACACAAAGCACGTTCACCCAACAGATTATGTATTCACGTGAACATTGCTTACAAGGCTTCACAAATTACAGCCCGTTTTTAAAATAGTTTAAGATTTGATGGATTTAGATATAGAAATAAATGGAACAGTATTTGTTTCACAAATTAATGGGGTTGCTAGTGTGTGCTTCAGCTGCAACTACGTACGACCATTATCCTGCATGTGTTTGATATCTTTTTGCCTGGCTGCCCATCCCACCATAGACGTGAAAGCCATTGGTATATTCTTAATGAATCTGTGTGCTATCCTATAATCTGGCCTCTTTTACGTCAACCCATATTGCTTCATCACTTGAACCCTCAACACGCTTTCTGTTTTTCTGCCCTCAGAACAAATGGTGAGCACAGCAGTGCCGTGGAGGAAATGTGTGTGTGTGTGAGACCAACGTGTGTAACATTTTAAGAAGGGGACAAGAGAGAACCACAAGTAAAAAGTCCCACAAACTGCAACAAACCGGATACCCATTTCCCCCATGAAAGCCCCCCCTGCCCCCTTCTCTCCGTCAATGGACAGCTTCATCACTTATCATCTTGTCTCTTATTTCCCCTCACTTTTCTTTTTTGATATCCATCAGGATTCTGTAACACTCAGCGGCCAGAGCAGGCCTTCAGGGAATATTGTACAACCTTAATAAAAAAAACAACAAAAAAACAAGTGAAAGTATACATGTTTCTATTGCCTCTAGAATACATGCCGGGCTTACAAAGCCTTAAAGCTGACTTCACTGCAACCTCAAAGGTTCACCGTTAACCTCTGGAGCTCCTCTGCCTTACACGCAGGCACGAGGCTCGCTAACTCCACCTCCGGTTCATATCTTTCAGAAGCACATGGTTCAGTTAGATTTTTGTTTTGTTTTTTCTTTTGTCAGGTGGGATAACATTTAATACTCCTTGGGAAACTCTGGAAATGCAATTATTGGTCAAAGAGCTCCCTCTAGCTCTCAATGTAAATGTTCACCATATGATGCCAACCATCAGTCCTCATTGTATTTCAAACAGCTGTCAAATTCACTTTATTTGGTTTGCGTTTCTGTTTGTACATTTAACAACGTAACATTTGATTGACCTTTTTTTTTTGTCCCTTGTCTCGTGTAAGTACATAGAGCAGATTGGATGGCATGTCACACCACTAGTGCCCCATCTCGGCTTTGTTTACGCTTCGGTTTGCCTCAGTATTTGGGTGCAATATAATTTAGGGGTGCGTAAGTGGGACTCATTGCCTCTGAGCCTCCGTCTTATCCCCAAGTGAGCAATTATCCAAGGTTAGTTTCTAGCACTAGTGTGGTATGCTAGTAACCAAACAATTTGTATGGTTTTGTTTTTTTCTTTTTTTCATTTATAAAGTCATTTTCAAAATAAATATTTTGTATTTTAACTTTGTCTTGGCTCTTGCAAAAACAAAACAAAAATTACTAATTGGGGTGATCTAGTCCAGAAACGGAATGGTTATTTTCTCTATGGTGTTTTAGGACTTTGGAGATGCATTTTGAGTTGTCCAAGTTTGGATCTTAAGAGACGTTGATATTAAATTGGAAAACTAAAATATACAATATGGTAAAGGGGAGGAAATGTGCCTGTTTACTGAAGGATGCAGTAAGAAAGATTTCTAACTACAGATCACCTTTGGTGTGTGCAGTTCAAATCTTTAACAAAAAAGAAAAAAAAATCAGTTAGGATGTTCCTGTTGGGTTTAACTGAAACAATCCCTAGTGGGGAAAAAGGCATTAAATTAGTTTAAAGAAAATGGTTTCAGATGAGCTTTTTTATATACATGGGTCATTGTAAGCCTGTAACCATCGATTCCATCTCAATGTGTTTTAGAAAACCACACTTAAGTGTTTTCTGAACATTCAGATATTGTTTGATATTGTTTCACATCTACTTTACTGTCTGCTGCTCAGACAAGTGCCATACATTGCAGACACTTGATTTGTCCCCAGAGAATCGTGATGTATAATACCCAATTTATGCTCTTGTACAACAGTGTTGCGTGCTGAAAATGGATCTGCTGTTTTTGGTGCACCAGCACTGTACACAATGTGTAAATGAGGCTTTAAGAAGCACAGTCATGTCTTGCTATCACTTTCACTTAACCAAACCAAAAGGTGTACAGTGAGTGAACACCTCCCCTGCCAGTTTTCAGAGGTGGAACCTTTAGGGGGGAATACAAATTGCAGTTTGGAAAACTCAAATCCTCTGCCATCAAGAGAAGTGTGTTGGAGGCCCTGTTTGATATTTGTGTTTACAGCCTCTTTTTACTGTTCCTGTGTTAAAATAAAGACTGATACCCTTGACACCTCAGATTCAATCTTTACTGTCATTCTCATAATCTACATGTTTGTAATATAGCCCCCTTGGACAGTTACAGAATAAAATATAGTTGCTTGTTTTTGGATTTCTAAACACACCAGTATCAAATGTACAATGGTTCTTGATGACCAACAGTTAACGAGTAAAGCTATCTGATGTTCAGATGAGTTCAAATAAAAGGTTTTTTCCAAGTTTCTTGTCGTTGGAATGCTCATTGAAAATGATCTTGCATATTGTATTGAAAGTAAATGCCTACTGCCATATTTGTCATTAAATCGGTTTGACGTGATTCCATATATAATGTGACGGAAAAAAACATTATCAAACATCAAATTAGCCTATACAGTGAGTATATAATGTAATTCAATGCAGCAATATTATAATTAGGGTATCCCAATACTGGGTTCTGGCAGAGACAGACTGCAGATAGGATTTAGGTACGATTATGACTTTCACGCCACTACATTTCAAAGACATATTGTACTTTTCACTCCACAAATTTTCTAGGAAGGGGAAAGGTACATTTATGAGTTGACCTTTAAGCCCTAGGCCTATTTCAAATAGCCTATGGTGAAAATAGCAGACCTACAAGTTCACAACATATGGCATTTGTAATGCGTTGTGAGCTTGTAGATCTGCTATATTTTAAAATGTTAACTGTTATTGATATTTGTTACACTTCAATTGTGAATCCTAAATTGTACTTTTCAATAATTTTGCATTTTTAAAAGTATGTACCACAAGTACTCCAGGATGCAAGTCAAAATATGACTAGTATTGACTACTACTAGGCCTACTAATATAGCCTATAATAATTGACCTGGAGTATCTAAACTTTGACTGGACTGGTCTGGTCTGGTGTTGAGTCCACACTACTGCTGGAAATGCTGTTGATTGATTGATTGAATACTTTATTAGAAGTTTGCAAATGAAAAGGTACAGTAAGTTACAGCCTAACGGGACAGTACAGTTCACTGATACAAGGTCAACTGAAAAGGATAAAGACCACAAGAAAGCTGTTATAGGCTTGTTTGCATTGGGGTTCCAGTGAATCCCACCATAGGGTCCCACACTAGCAGTGCAGTCACCGGCTCCTCCCACTACCAGGATATCCTGCCACTCTCACTCTTCCTTCTACTCAAAAAGTGCCCAGTCGGCTTTCTCCTTCTGGTCTTTTTCCACGCAGTGCGTACGTGATTATGTCATTTACGTCGATCCCGCCCTCCACCGTGTGTACGCACTACCATCAGATTCCTGACTCCTGCACTCAGCACAGCAGTAGCAGTAGTGTGTGTTGGCGAATGTAGCCTGTAGCGCAACGTTTATGCTATTATTGTTCTTGAATATATCCAGTGTGTGAACCTACCAAGATGGCCGGCCGGGTGAGTTTATCTTAACCGAAATACGTTTTCCTATGAGCACTTTAATAACTGCACAGCCACTCTTAGTGTGGACACAGAACAGAACACAACGTAACGTAACGCAACGTTTGAAGGAACTGGTAGTTTTTACCCACTGTCAATTCAAAGTGAGCTTTATTGACAAGAGGAAACATATGTTTACATTGCCAAAGCAAGTGTCAAAAAACAGATGAAAATGGGCAACATGTATACAGTTGGAGGGGGAGGGCCGAGGGGGTACAGCATTGTGTAAACAGAGGCAGAGCTATGTCACATTTTGTCGTTATATACATGTTATATACATATACACAGTCTCTCTTTCACAGATACTAGCACACACACAGCTTGTGTGGCAGTCCTACGTCATATAAACCCGGAAGACGGATGGGCTGTCTTATGACTGAAATGTTATTACCATAATGCCTAGTTGTTGGTTTCCAGTGGTGTAAAGTAGTTCATTACATTTACTTATGTGAATGAACTTGTATGAACGTGTAGTCCCAAATAAGACCTCTTTTTGACTAGCAAGGAATAGATAAGAATGTAACTGTATTATTAATACAAGAATGATCCACAGAAAAAAAGCTTGTGTGGAAAAAAAGAAATTCCCCCAAATGAAGGTTAATTAAATATGCTTGACCAAACCAGAAGCAATATTGTCATCATATTGTACCATGCCATCATGATTAGCCTACTATGATTCTATGGTACACTATTTGTGGACTACGTTTGGACCACATTTGAGCTGATTATGTTGGGGAGAATTCAAAGAATGTTATGTAAACCACTTGAAACAGCATTCACCATTACACCATTATGCTTTAAACAGGGAATGAGTGTGTAACTCCTGATGGCGTTATGTTATTGCCAAACATTTTGTTTATTTTTGCCATATTGTTACAGGCCATATTTCTCATTTCCATTTACTATAAAAACTGCCTCTCAGTGTCTGACCTTAACCGGAACAACCGGTATCGGTGAGACACAACAGCAGAGATCAGTTGGAATGCCCTGGATAGGTACTGTCAATATGTAATAACCCATTGGTATTGCTTTGATATTTGTCCCATATTGCCTAACAAGTGACATTCTTTTTGTTTGCTTTATTAGAATTATTAGACCTTTTCTATCCCTCTTAGAAATAACTAACTAACTACTGTATCTGTCAGTCAGTCCTTGTCCATATTTGAGCACTGCTAACCATGCCGGCCTTGTCCCTTTTATGCCCATATATGGAGATCCCTGATGTCATCAATATTAAGCCCATATCTTGGAATGCCCATGTATGGACATACACTGTACGGTGTCAGTCTCATGTGGTCTATGACGTCAGACATCTATGATGTCAGTCATCTCCATATTTGGGAAAAGTTTAATTTTTAATTAAAGTCAATGGAGAAAATTACCTTATATTATATTTAATATATTTTATTTATTTATTTGTACTCATTCTTAACAATTAGTTAAACTGGCAATTTGGCAATAATCAATTATTCAGCCCAGTGAAGATCTTCATTCAGCGATGTGATTTTACAGCAGGATCAAACCTCACAGGGCCATGGTTAAGTGGAGAGGGAGGATGCAATTGAATTGCACACAGAGGCAAAGGGAACTCTGAACCCATCACATGATTGACATGAATGAATGAGGTTATAAGACACAGCCCTGTAAGGCTTATAGACTGTATTTTATCTGTGGCGCCACTAGCCCCCAAACGCAAGAGAATAATTCTCAGTATAGCTAAGCAGTAAGAGAGACTTGCAACCTTGAGAAATTCAGTAATTCCCAGTGCCGCCCACAGAGAGGGATAATGGTGTCCCTGCAGACTGCATGCGTAGAGCTGCTTACTGAATCACCACAGTTACCTCTCACTTCCCTCTGTTCAGCTCTGTACTGTCATCTGTGACAATTTATAGGAAATAGTAGCCACTAGCCAGGTGATACTGCTGGATCTGTGGATCTGTGTTCGTGCATGCTTGCTTGCAAGCAAGTGTTCTCTTGTGTGTGTGCGGACCCTTACCCATGCATGACAAAAAAATTAAAAAAATATCTATCTGTCTGTCCGCGGGTCTGTGGAGGACTCACCGCATCTTGGTGTTTGGGTGTACGGTGTGCTATTATCCGTAGGAGACGGTGGGGGAAGGAGCGCTTGTTTTCAGTTCACCAGTGTCGGCAGGTTAGCTACTCACCAGCATCAGGGTTACTGAGGTTAGGTTTAGGCATAGAGGTTAACATTCACCTGTGCCGGCAGGTTAGCTACTCACCAGCGTCGGCAGGTTAGCATTTCACCAGGTTAACATTCACCTGTGCGGTCCAAGTGAACACAGCCGAGCGCTCCCAACCTCCGCTCCAGCCAATCACAAGCCGCGCCTTCTAATTTATTCAGCCCCGTCTCCTACGGATTCCATTATCGCGTACGGTGTAGACATCTGCTTCCCTGATTGGTCAGCCCGACCCATCGGCATCACTGATTGGCTGAACTTTGACCTCACTGGGTACTTTGAGAATGTACAAGTACAATGGGTATTGCTATTGCAGTATTGGGTGGTGCATGCATCCCCAACTTGAATCATTCCGAGTATGCACAACACATTTTGAGTAACCTTTTGACAAATTGCATCTGGCAAGTACAGTATTAGTTATTTGTGCCTTTGTTTTCCCCCTTCACAACTCTGTTCAATTTGTCTTAAACTCCCAGCAATGTTTAATCAATGGGTCTAATCCTTCAAAACATTCATTTGGAAGTGTGCAGTGTGGATTTGGGTGAACATTGATTCTTGATGACTTTCTCCTCTTTCATGTCGTCTCCCTAACTGCCCCACTTCTTTTGATTTCTGTCTGACCTCTACCCCTTTTTTTCTAGTTCCTCCCCATCCCCCACCGGTGGCACCGATAGCAAAAGCTATTGCAGCTAGAAATTATTTTATTTCCAAACATATTAAGCTCAAAAGTCAAAGGCTTTGCAGTTGACCTGTTTGGCTTGTACACTCTGAAAAGTGTACTTAATGTTGGATAGGGCAGAAACATTGGCTCTTGCAGTGACCTGTATTATTATTAGTACTGATCACAATGTGTGCGTTCCACCATAAAGTAGGCTAATCGCAGAACTCAAAGTAACTGGTTGTGCACACTAAAAGACAACTAATCATCTTTGCATTGGATCATCAGTATTTAATTAAGCATTTTATCTAATTAAATCAGCAAATTCGTCAGAGTGGCTCAAAATGAAGCTCAATGTTATTCTCAAGGTCTCTCCCACTGAATTTCCTATTTACCCAACTAATTCTTGTTTAAAGACAAGCTTAGTCAGCCTGAGGACCAACTCCTACTCTAATGCCAGACTATTGTCTTGGTCAAGGACCCTGGCAGGAGTACAGTATGTTCCTAACACAAATGTTTTGATGAACATGGGGAGAACATACAAACCACATACATGCACCAGGCGGCCCCCAGTGGGAATCAATCAAGGTCAGGGTTAACTGTTTTCTCACTGCCATTTCGTTCCAGACTATGCAAGCGGCGCGATGCCCCACAGACGAGCTGTCACTAACCAACTGTGCCGTTGTGAGTGAGAAGGATCCACAGTTTGACCAGTAAGTGCCATTCTAAAAAAGTGTGTGTGTTCTCTGTCAGATAAATTTTATTTGTTTCGTAATTGACCACTTCAGTAGTTTTGTCACATGCTCAAAGGTGCAGCTCAGCATGGGTTTGTGTACGTGTGTGTGTGCATGCCTGTGTTTGTGTTTTTTAATCGAAACTCCATCAATGCAGACATGTGACGGTGCGCAACATGACCCACAAGTATGTGTTCACGGTGAAGACGCACACCAGTGTCGTCCCAGGAACCATCGCCTTCAGCCTGCCCCAGGTACCCTGTCACACACCACTTATCTCATAGCATCTGTTTGTATCCTATACAAAGAAACGTGTTTGACAATATTGAGGCGCAAAAGGCGAGTACTAATACTACTAGCAAAATCCTGTTTTAATTTAACTAGGACCTGTAGGGGTTAAATTGACATTCAGGATTTGGCTGTGTTATGTTATTTGTGTTCTGAGTTTGTTCCTGATCCCTAACTGACTCAATAGATTTGTTAAAGTATTCCTAGGTGGTGTTCCTTGTTTTTAACTGTGAACGGTTTAGTTAAAAACACCACATTGTTGTGTATACAGCCCATCTGATTTTAGCACATATGTTGTTCATCTGTTTATAACCTTGATAAGAATATTTGAACTTTCTATTTGACGCTTTCTGTACTGCCTGGATTGTGTTTTCTGTGAGAGCCAGTCTGCAATCTGCATGCACATTTCTCTCACTGTGTCAATCTGTCTGTCACTGCTTTTTCCTCTTTGGCCTTTTTCCTCTCTGCCCGTTGCTCCTCCGTCTATTAAACTTGACAGCCTCGGCGCCACACAGGTACTACAGTAACCTCCTCACAAAGGTCTTATTTTACAACAGCTTGTACACACTTTTAGGTACAAGGTAACTTTGGTATCATTAAATAATGGTTGATTATTTGAATTACCAGGCACAAGTGGTGCCACATTTATAAGTACTCTCAAACATGTCGAGCTCTGCGATATGTTGATATAATATTGATATTGTGATATGAGACTAGATATTGTCTGGGATTTCTTTTTAAATATATCATGATAGAGCTTAAATGTTGTCTTTTCGTGTCCTTAAAGGATGCATTACATTACTGCGATAATCTTTCATTTTCTTTTACCTAATACTGCAGATTGTTCTAGCTGAGTGTGAAATGGTCAAAAAAGGACTTATAATGATCAAGAAATTAATTATGTATTTGACAACCTGTTTTGCTGTCATATCTACATTACATGATCATTTTATGTAAAAATCATATTATTTATATTTAGTCAGATATATCACAATATTGTATTATTATTAATATAGCCCAACAGTAAAGTGTTCAACATGCCATATCAGATATGTTGTGAAATAAGACCATGCTACAGAGGAACGTTACACTACTGTGTTTGTGGAAAAACTCTTTTGGTTGATGTCATTTTATAAAATACATTAGCTGTGTTCCTGCCAGTACCTTGTTGCTGGGTAACCAGATGGCAAAAAATAGCATTAGTATCCCTGTTGCCCATATCTATTCATAGTTAGAACTCATTACAAAGAGAAACAGAAGCCTGTGTGGTTGAATTTAATTGCTTGTTGTTTTGTGTTCCAGAGAAAATGGGCCGGCCTGTCCATTGGTCAGGAGGTTGAAGGTAAGAGACGTGGAGCCGTGAATCTGTTGTCCCTCAAGCTACTGTTTTCAGTGGTAGGCAGGGTGATGTAAAGGTGCCTACATGCTCCAAATTAATCCATCCGAAGTCAGAACCTTCTTCCTATCACTTATCCACTGAAAAAAATCCTTATTGATAGGACACTTTCATACTCATTTTACTGCCAACCAAACTGAGGTGATTCCTCAGTTAAAATCGAAGTTGAGTTCAATGAAGAATGACACCTCTATTCTCTGTTGCTCCCATCTTCACCTGTGTCATTTAGAGGTATCTTTCTTTTTTTTTTAGCTCTAGCTAATTCGTCTGGTTTCCCAGGCTAATGCCATGTACAACACAGTATTAGCCTGCAAACATAACACAGCCCAGACTTCATCACTTGTAGAAGAAGTCATGCAGGCATGCTACTTCAAAAGCCACAGGGTTTATCTCACTTACGGAGGAAACATTAGCGGTGAATTAGTCGTACCCCACCGACCAGGTGTCCAGATGGCTTGTTCATATCTGTTGCTAGATGTTATCTCTCTCTCTCTGCAGTGTTGACTACAGGTTTGGCGATCCTGCAGGTTATTAATGACCCACTCGTGTGGGGGTGTTAGCCATTACTTACATGTTGCGGGGGTGGAGTGTACACACTTGAACCAGCAGTGGGTCAAAAGGTATAATTATGGATGTTTCTTAAAGATTGGCCAGGGGAAGAGAAAACCTTTTCATTCATATACACTTAGCACCTCATCACCACCACCACCACCCTACTATATAATGTCAAGGCAAAAAGGGATAAAAATGTACACGTGATCTGGAATATGTCTTCATGGTAATGTAAATCATCGTTCATGAAGACTGAAATATGCTTCTAATTTGAATATCCAGCTGAATGTGCATGCCGATTAACAGATCGCTGTTTCAGTTATCATTTGTGCTGTTCTCAGCATTGCATATGAGTGTCAGAACATAAAACAAAGCCAGACTGCCGTGAGACACTAATGGCTCATTTCCATAATAGACGTTGAGTCTGAATCATTGGTTTCTGAACACGGAGCACAGTGTACAAAGACAGACAGGCTTTTAGAGGAGCTCCTCTAATCAAACTCTGCAGCCAGCTTCTGTCTCTTGGCATGAAAAGCCCCACCGCCAACTCCACTTGTTTATACATAACACAATTAGAGATACATTTTAGTTAGCAGTGTTATTTGAAATAATTTCAACACCTGGAGTAGCAGACCGTGGAAGTGATCAGTAATTATAGACTGAGGTGACAACCAGTTCTTTGGAATGCCATGCCAAATGTACTAATGAGATCAGGTCAAGGTGTGCAACATGTTTTTATTAAAACATACAATAAATGCACCAGAGATGTTATAGATCAGTGGTTCTCAACTTGTGGGTCAGGACCCCCAGGGGGGTCCCCAGATTATTTTGGGGGGTCCCCAGATGATTAACTTAATGTGCACCATTGTTTTCTCACTCAACAGTAAATAAACTTTTTAATACCTCTAAAATGACAAATTAAACATTGGCCAAATTGTCAAATATAAGAGGCAGAAATTGTGAAAATAGCTGATCTACATGCTCACAACGGCTCACGTTGCGAGGCGTTGTGAGCATGTTGATCTGCTATTTTCACAATAGAACCTTAGTGCTCGTCAGGGTGGTGGGGGTACCCTGTTCAAATATGATTCTTTTGGGGGTCGCGGCCTGAAAAGGTTGAGAACCACTGTTATAGATAATGAGGAGATTGGCAAGCCATTTTATAGAGAGAGATTGTATGTGATGCACCTGCACTCAAACCTTTTGTTCAAGTTGTATATACAGTATGTATATATAATTTTTAACCAGGCGAGCAGATGCTTAACACTGTGGTGTAGAATATGGGTGCAAATTCATTTGCCACGGTAAAAGTAAATGTTGAAACTTTAGTTTTTTCAGAGGTTCCTGAAGCATGGTAAACTGAGAAACATGGTACTGGACACGCATTTCAATGGATAACTAGTTCAGTATACTCTGTTTTGTTGTGGCTGTTTTTCTGGTGGCGTGGAGCCAGTTAAAGTCCAGAAATGAACCAAGTAGAGGAGGATTGCTGTTGCCTTAAGCCTCTATCATAGTCCAAGGTGAAGAGCTATCACCTCACCGCTGTTTAGTTTTCTAGCTATCACCTAGGCTTTGTTATACATTTTTAGGTGATAGCTAGAAAACTACACCACAGTGAGGTGATAGCTCTTCACTTTGGACCATGATAGAGGCTTTAGCCTATAACTAGAACAAATTCGCTATTCATTGTCGATATTCCACTTTGCAGTGACAAACTACAAGTTTGACAAGTCCAGACAGTGCGTGGGCACCATGACAGTGGAGGTCGACTTCCTGCAGAAGAAGAGCATAGACAGCAACCCCTATGACTCCGACAAGATGGCAGCTGAATTCATACAGCACTTCAATAACCAGGCCTTCAGCACTGGCCAGCAGGTACTGGGTAGTGGGAACTAAGTCTACCACTTAAACATCTTGATGGCTTTTCAAGATCAAACCTTCATCCTACTAGAGTCCATACAGCCTGCCTTCCATTCACATTCAGTAAATAAGCTCAAAGATATGTATCTCTTTGATGTCAAGGATTCAGAACAATGTTTTTGTCTCATCTGGGAGAGATTTGTTCATGTTAGAAATGTAAATGTCTACGGTTCTACGGTTATTAACTTGTGAATTCTCTCAGAGGATGGATGTTATTGTACCCTTTTGTAGTTGCATTTCTAAAGTTATCCAAACACCAATTTATATTCATTGCATGTCTAAGTGTATCTGAGGCAAATGCATTTATTATTCTGCTGTTTGTTATACTATGTTAAAAATGCTTCAATTCGGATGATCCCAGATTTACAGATTGTGTGCATTGTGTGGCACTTAAATGGATTACTGTAATCCCTGCTACTCTTTATCTCTTTATGCTTTTGTTGTTTATACTTGTTCTGTTTATTTTAGTTCGTGTTTAGTTTCTGTGATAAGCTGTTTGGCTTGCTGATAAAGGACATCGAGGCACTTGACCCCAACATCCTCAAGGAAATGAATGCCTCTAGCAAGAAAAACAAGGTACCAGGAGACTACTCCACTCCTCCCATGACGTACACATACACCTTGTGACCACAAGGTGCTTGGAGACTTCGCTCCTCCTCCCATGATACACACATACCTTGTACACATAAGGTACCAGGAGACCAGATCCTCCCATGATGTGTGCACACGCACGCACGCACGCACGCACGCACGCACGCACGCACGCACACACACACACACACACACACACACAGTCAGGCCTATTTATAGTACGGAAGTAATTAGCAGTCCTCAAGGAAATGGGCTGAAATGACATAACAGTACCTTGCTATTATTGAATTCAGTATAATTTACGCACCTGTTGCACCTCAAGACCTCAGGAGGGACTTGCCTCCCCAGAGGAGCCTCTTGTTGGTTATAGAGCAGGAGTGAGGAGTTTAGCCTTGGCCAGGAGGAGGAGATGGGCATTGATTTGGCCACCACTGCCGACCTGCCATTGTAGGGTGTAGCCCTAGGGCCAGGGTCGAAAAACCTGATGGTCGATGGTTACTGCCTGAAGACATCAACTCTTCCTGGCCAAGGCTACAGTACATTAACCAAAGGTGAAAGAAGGAGAACCATCTTTATATGCAATTATAATCGGATGCAACAGAAAATGCCAGAATGCGAACTTTGATAGTGAAGGATTACTTTTCATTGTTTATTGTGGTTAAGCCTCCTAGTTTTCATTTGATCATTATTTACTATTGTCTTACTTGTTATAAACTATAATTTCCAGTTCTCATCCATGTTTGTTGTCTGTTTCAGATTGAAATTGGTTTGTTGCTGGGCAACAGCCAGGTGGTTTTCGAGAAGGCTGAGAGCTCATCTCTAAACCTGGTTGGTGAGTGTCCAGGCGAACACACCACTTCACGATTGGATATTCACACGTCAGGAGATGAAATTACCTCTGTTATAGTTATTCATGTGCAAAAATACTTTTCTGAGATTAGAACACAGAGTCGGAAGGACAGCAGCGAATAATGATGAAATAATCGTCAACTTAAATTTGTAATCGTGACAGCTCTGACAGGATGAGCCTCCTCCACGGAATGATGAAAATCTGGGATGGAGAGCATTTGTAAAACCATTAGGCCTGGCAACCGCTTAATGCAGCAAGGACAGTGTTTTCACAGTGCAAGGCAATAGCAATGCTAAAGTTCATCAACTTCCACAATTCCTTCTGCTGACTGGGTTTTTCATAATATAACCACAAGGGGGCAGCATGCAACTACATTTAGCTTAGGCTTCACTTATCTTCATGTCATAGTATAGCTGTATACACTACAGTACATAAGTATATACTGTCCACTTGACATGGATGTTTTGTAACATGTTTTGTTTTAATCATGAAACCATTTCGTATGTAATTGCACAATATCTTTTCTTATAAAAGAGAAAAACTGAATGCCTAAAATGCAGAACAGAAAAACAGAAAATAAAGCATGTATTTCATCGTTCCGTTTGACATTGACTTGACATCGACATCCGACTCTTTTTATTTGTATTTTCTATTGTTTTTGTGTGTGTGTGTGTGTCTCTGTGTGTGTGTGTGTGTGTGTCCAGGGAAGGCTAAGACCAGGGAATCTCGTCAGTCCATCATCAACCCAGACTGGAACTTTGAGCGAATGGGAATCGGAGGCCTCGACAAGGAATTCTCTGATATCTTCCGCCGAGCCTTTGCCTCCAGAGTGTTCCCTCCGGATATTGTGGAGCAGATGGGTGAGCTGTCTGTTTTAAGGCCATGCCATGCTTTATACAAAGAGTACAGTGAATAGATACGGCAATGTGGGGAGGAGGCCAGGTGACACTATGAAATGGGACCAGAGCGGGATTCAAACACAGTTCATTTATTTATACAGGAGAAGTTGACAGAGCTTGAATGCAGCAATGTCCTGCTTCAATCCAGTACACACACCTGAAAGCTGGTTAGTTCAGGCTTCAACTGCCGGGCACTGACCATTGGAGCTGATGGGATGTCAAGTGCCTTGCTCTTGGGCACTTTGACGGTTGCTGTTATTCTAAATGGCAGTTTTGTAGACACATGTCACCCCCAACAAGACTCCCACAGGCCACAGCTGAAGCAGGCTGCCTCGTATTCCTGTAAGCTTGTGTTTCAGCACGCACCTAGTTTTGGACTGGAGCGGGTTGACAAGTGAGCGTTAGAGGGGATTAGTATGAGCTGCCAAAACCAATCAGTCAATCAGACCTTCTGGAACCAGATGAAATAAACAGGAGTCGATGGAGTGCTCATCTGGTGCCCGAAACCCTAAATCAATATTACGACACACACAACTTTGAATAATACCATTTGAGAAAGCCGACATTGTTTGATTCAGCGGAACCCAAGGGTAAACTACTGACAGTCAGTGGTGGAAAAGGTACTCAAATGTTTTACTTAAGTAAAAGTATCAATATTGTAATGTAGATACTCTGTTAGGGCATGGTCACACCAAAGTATCGCTGGCGGCTGATAAAACTCTTTTTGTGCTCAGCCGACAGATTTTTACTGTTTTCTTTCCTCCTCCCAATAACCAATGACACACGTAGCTACAACCACTTGTTACTTCCTGAGTCTTGGGACGGTCTGCCTTCTACTCACCCAATTGGACAGAGGAAAAAAACTGTGCTTCAAACTAGGGATGCGGTATCGGTACTCGTGGTATCGGTACTCGCCCCGATACCGGCCTATTTTGCGGTATCGGTACTCGTCCGATACTGCTCACAAAGCGCCCGAGTACCCTGTGTGTTCCGCCACTTCGCCTTTCTCTCTCTCTCTTAAAGTATCAAAAGTAAAAATACAAAATGTTTGAGCATAGCAGATCTAGAAGATCATGCACAGTACAGGAATTTCCATGGGCTAAACCTGAAAAAAAAAAGTGAAATGTGTGGCAGTTGTGCCATGTTCTGGGAAAGCAATGCAATTTAATGTGTTATATACAGCCAGAAGTGAGGAACATCTGATAAAAAAAAAAAAAAAAAAAAAAACGTAATTTAAAGACATTTTGTATTATTAATTGTACTCGTATCGGTACTCGGTATCGGCGAGCACTCAAAATGAAGTACTCGTACTTGTACTCGGTCAGCAAAAAAGTGGTATCGGGACATCCCTACTTTCAAACGCCTGAGCGTTGAAAGCTGCGCAAGACCATGAATCCATGCATTGTGAGCTTGTAGATCGGCTATTTTCCAATGGCCGAAGTTATATAGGGCTGAAGTGGCTAATGTATATTTTGTAATAATAATCAAAATCTAAAAATTAAACTCGTAACTACTAAAGTTTTCAAATAAATCTAGTGCAGTTAAAAGTACAACGTTTGGATCTGAGATGTAGCGGAGTAGAAGTAAAAGTATTGGAAATTGGAAATACTTTAGTTAAGTACAAATACCTCAAAATTGTACTTAAGTACAGTACTTCAGTAAATGTTACTTTACACCACTGCTGACTGTGAACAGATACAGTGTCCTCCCTGAGGTCTTTGTGTTCATCAGCTGTCAGCAGATGACTTATGACACGGTCGTCCCCCCTCCTCCTCCTTCTGCTATGGGTTGAACCATCCCTACAGCCATCAATGAATCAATTAAACGCACCATACACGCACCTTTCACCGTGTGTGTGTGTGTGTGTGTGTGTGTGTGTGTGTGTGTGTGTGTGTGTGTGTGTGTGTGCGTGCGTGTGTGCACGTGCACCTGTGTGTGCGTGAACCTTCCCAAAGTCACTTATGCATCAGCAAAACCTGGTATAAACATCTCTTTACTCCATTTACGCACCTTGCAGCCTGTAGCATCCAGCAGTGACGGTATGAAGTGGCATTTGATGTGTGTGTGTGGCTGTGCAGTGTGAGTGTGTGAGCTGGCCTTTTGTGTGTGTGTGTGTGTGTGTGTGTGTGTGTGTGTGTGTGTGTGTGTGTGTGTGTGTGTGAGTGTGAGAGAGAGAGCTGGCCCCTGGCAGTGTCCAGCTGGCTACTCTGTAATGAGATGGTGATTCCTGATAGAGGAGCCAGCTAAAGGTTGTAACTGGCCAGTGACGAGACGAGAGAGTGCAGTGTTGACAGACAAAATCTTACACAGGACAGAGGTGTGTGAAAATCTTAGCTGCTTTTTTATTATTTCTATTATCTTTTCACATGTATCCCTCCTTATTGTCCTCACTGCGTTTTCAGCTCTACAGTAAAATAAAGGTTGATTGCTATTTGAGTGAGCTTTTGTGTGAACGGTTTGGAGAGAGTGAGAGATCAAGAGTGTGTGTGTGTGTGTGTGTGTGTGTGTGTGTGTGTGTGTGTGTGTGTGTGTGTGTGTGTGTGTGTGTGTGTGTGTGTGTGTGTGTGTGTGTGTGTGTGTGTGTGTGTGTGTGTGTGTGTGTGTGTGTGTGTGTGTGTGTGTGTGTGTGTGTGTCAGTGTGTGAGAGAGAGAGAGTGACGGGTGCTTTGCACTCTCACCTTGTCTGCCCTTTGCTCCTATAAAGGTGAAGCAAGCACAAGGCCGATCCTTCTATCCTCTAACCCACCTCCACCCACCACTCTACCTGCGTAGACCCCCCCACCCCCACCTCGCCGTCTCTCTCACTCCCCCACCTGTCATCCTGGCTGCCTCCCCCTTCTGCTGCCCCAAATGGCAGCTCAGATGGTTATCTGAGGCCTCTCGCAATTAGTCTAGGCTAAATGTCATTAAACAGGTGCAATAAGCCATTAAAGGAGCCATGCTGTCCAGACCTGCTGGACTGAAGCACTGTGTGAGCACTCTTGTCATTCTCCAGACGTGCTCTTTATGGAGCAGGAATTTGTTGGGGAAGTGATGGCTCGCTGCTAATGAGGGCTGTTGGAACCAGTTTACTCCCCATTTGGAGAGTTTGTCATGTTTACGAGGAAGGAATGAATGAACGAAGAAAGGGTTCAGGTGGTGTCAGGTGATCCCGTCCTCTGTCTCTGAGGTGATATGAGCTTGTTCAATTACCAGGGTTCCCACACATTTTTACCAATTCATTTCCAAAACCTTTCCAGAATTTTTAACCCAATTTCCAGGACTATATAACAATAATTCAGCTCAATAACAGGTCGCTTACTCCTACGCGCAATGCCCAAAGACAGGTAGTGTATGCCAGTGGTTCGCAACCTTTTCAGGCCGTGACCCTCGAAATAATAATGTTTTAACTGGGGACCTGGCACCTGACGAGCACTAAGAGTTGAGGAATTTTGTATAACACGGTTCTATTGTGAAAATAGCAGATTTACATGCTCACAACGCCTCGCAATGAGAGGCGTTGTGAGCATGTAGATGTAGATCGGCTATTTTCACAATTTCTGCCTCTAATATTTGACAATTTGGCCCATGTTTAATTTGTCATTTCAGAGGTATTAACAAAATCAATAACCAAAGACAATGCATAGCTATTTTTTCCAGGACCCTCCAGGACCCTTGATAAATTCCAAAACTTTTCCAGTACTGGAAAAATATTTTTCTAATTTAAAAATATTTCCAGGAATTTCATGACCGTGGGAACCCTGAATTACAAAGCACACCACACACACAGCACAACACAGTTGGCCCCCCCTGAGGAGAATATTTGATCCTAAACGTATTACCCTATGTTACTTTTTAATTCAATCCTTTTCTAGTTAGGCTTTTTACGTACACAAAGAGCTCCGTTCTCCTGTGGATCCTGTGTGGTAACATTGGGTTCTTGTTGGCTTCCATTTAGAAAAGTCTTGACACTTACTCTGCCCTAAAAATGGCTGCCAAAGTGCCAAACTGCCTAATTCACCCATAATAACAATAATAATAATAATGTATGCCCATGCATTGATCATGCACCGCGTGTGTGCACAGCGTTCACAGCTTTCAAACAAAAAAATGGGTTTGCTATGGGGGTGAAACATGCAATTTCGCGAACGCGATCATGCCTAGTAGATATTTTAGAAAAAATGAACGGCCAAAATCTCTGGAAACTCTGGTGTGGCGGCGGCAAACAACGGGAATAACTCGGGAACTCGTGATAGAGCAGTCGATGAGTTAATAAAGAGAGGTTCCTGTTCAGTTTTATAGCCTTGGCTGTGAATGTCATCTCCAGGCTGTAAGCACGTCAAGGGGATCCTGTTGTATGGACCCCCAGGCTGTGGTAAGACGCTGATGGCACGCCAGATAGGCAAGATGCTCAACGCCCGCGAGCCCAAGATCGTCAACGGGCCTGAGATCCTAAACAAATACGTGGGAGAGTCCGAGGCCAACGTCAGAAAACTGTTTGCAGATGCAGAGGATGAACAGAAGAGGGTGAGACCTGACACATGCACGCACGCACGCACGCACGCACGCACGCACGCACAAACACACACACAAACACACAAGCAGCATTGATGATAGTCGAGGACTTTAGCGTTTGCTGGTTTTTAAACCTTTTGCACTTAAGGACTGTTGGAAACAGATGTCTTAAATGAAAGACAACTTTTTTGCATTGATCTCAGCGGGTGGACAGTTTTTTTTACAAGAACACTTCTGTGCGGGACCACTGCCGACCACACACACACACACACACACACACACACACACACACACACACACACACACACACACACACACACACACACACACTCTCTCTCACATTTCATTCAACAATGATTATGTCCCCCACAGCAATACGACCACCACCGCTGAGAATATGTAAAATTAAAAAGCACTACTTAGGCGCCATTTTTATGTAATTGTATAAAACGTCTACTATTGTCATCGTCAAATAGAATGAGATTTGTGTAAGTGCTGCCACCTGTTCAAGAAGCCAAATCAGAGCCAGATGAAACCAAAATGGAACAAGAAAAAGACGAGAAATTCCTATTCTACCACAACTACAGTACATACAAATTACAGGGAAAATCCTTATGCACCACACACAGTTATTGAGTGAGTGACGAGCGATATGTTCTACAGTGTTTTTTTCTTTCCAGATACATTAGGCAGTAGGTACAGTCCTGTGACTTTATTGAACTTTGGCAATTATGAACATATCAGATGAAAAGTCAAAGCAAGGTAGGAGTTTGTTCACAGCCCGTTCCTAGCACTGGTCAATATGCTCCCACTCCGCCTGTGTGTATCCCTGATAAGCATCGCCTCTATCCAAACAGACAAGGCTAATTTCGGCAGGAGTGGAGAGATCTGCCCTTTAGCCAGACGTGGTTATAATAACTTGAGGTAAAGTTCTGGTTTTTGTGTCGTCGTGCATGCTAATGTGCATGCACAGGTGTAAGTCTGTGTGTGTGTGCACGCAAGCATATAAACGTGCATGCACACAGACATACCGGCACACATAACAAAATGCGCAGTTGCCTGTGTGTGTGGGGGGGGGGGGGATCCGAGCATAGGTCAAAGATAGCCTGGCCTCTCATTAGGTGGTGAAGAGTGACGCCTGATTCATACATGGGTGCACTCTGGTGTCTCGCACTGTGATGCTTTGTGAGTTTGTAGATCAGCTATTTTCGGTTTAAGACAAAATGTGCAAACTCGTCGCAAGCGTCCCACCCTCCAAACCCGACCACCACTGTCTCACCTCCCCTCCTTGTCCGCACGTCCAGCAAGTAATGAGGCCAGGTTCACCTCTGTTTTAAATGCTAGCTCTACAGACAGACAGGGCCATAGATGGACAGATAACTTCCCACCACTCTCTCTCGATCTTTCCATCTTTCTTTACACCCCTGTTGAGGGTGGCACACTGTTCTAGAGCACTAGAGCAAATAGCTCCTGGTTCGACAAGTTCTGAGCTTGTGAGCTATACTGTTAAATGTTGATAATTTTTTACAATAATGACATTGACAGGGACTTCTTCTAATAGGGAAACGCCACTTACTTTAGTCAGTGGCGTGAACTGCAGAAGAGGGCGGCATAGCTGAATGGTTAGGGAGTCCACCTGGGGAACCAGAGCCCCTGGTTGTCCCAGGTTCGATTCCAGGCCAGGATAGCAATGTCGATGTGTATCCTTGAGCAAGACCCTTAACCCCTAATTGCTCAGTGCTCCTTGTGGGCAGCGAATCAGCACATTGAAAATACAGAATTTCTCTCACGGGAGGAAATAGGTATCTATGATGATCTATAATAGGAGTGCTTTTATTGAATGAGGAGACCACTGCCTTATATAATAAGGGAGTGAGCAGTTGCAGCTGATGCATCCTGTGTCAGGACAGGTGACATAGTGCTTCTGAGGAGAATACAGGGAGCGTTTCCCACAGTGAGACACCTCACTCATATCATCAGAGAACCATGGTTACAAAAGAAAACGTAAGTCTTAATTGTTGACTTTTCTTCCACTCCTCTCTGTGTGTCGTAGCTGGGCGCCAACAGCGGCCTTCACATCATCATCTTTGATGAGATTGATGCCATCTGCAAGCAGCGTGGCAGCATGGCCGGCAGTACGGGGGTCCATGACACTGTGGTCAACCAGCTGCTCTCCAAGATAGATGGAGTGGAGCAGCTCAACAACATCCTGGTCATTGGTAATTATACATACAGTACTGTATACTGTGTGTGTGTGTGTGTGTGTGTGTGTGTGTGTGTGTGTGTGTGTGTGTGTGTGTGTGTGTGTGTGTGTGTGTGTGTGTGTGTGTGTGTGTGTGTGTGTGTGTGTGTGTGTGTGTGTGTGTGTGTGTGTGTGTGTGTGTGTGTGTGTGTGTGTGTGTGTGTGTGTGTTTTAATGTATATATAGTGTTCAATTTAACCATTTGGAAATTAATGTAGAACATTTTGTAGTATCTGAGTTTGGGGAAAGCAGCTATCATACCTGATGATTTATCTGACGTTTCCTTCCTTCTGAAGTTTCCTTCCTGATCATTCTCCTTGTGTCCACCAGGAATGACCAACAGACCTGACCTGATAGACGATGCACTACTGAGACCTGGTCGGCTGGAGGTGAAGATGGAGATAGGTATGAAGTTGAGGGACATTGCAGGTTCCTTACCAGCAGTATGCTCACATTGTGTCATATTATAAAATACCTACTGTAGACCAATATCATTACGATCGATATTTTCAAATGCGAAATGTGGCTCCTCTAGGCAGAGTGAAAGGGATTGCTTAAATACATTGTATTGCAGTCAGATTGATACAATTCAAAGACACACCGATAAAAATGCTTCGTGTTATTGTGATGGTCGTGTGTCTTATGTCAGTTTGAAATCATAATTTCCTCTCCCCTCCCTAGAATCCCTTCTAGGGCATCTTGCGCAAAAAAAACACCACCACACAAACATTGTAAAGCGTTTTCCTTTAACACTTCCTCCCAGGCCTGCCAGATGAGAAGGGACGCCTCCAGATCCTCAACATCCATACAACCAAGATGCGCTCGCACAACCTGCTGGCGAGCGACGTGAACATCCAGGAGCTGGCCACGGAGACCAAGAACTTCAGCGGCGCTGAGCTGGAGGGTCTGGTCAGGGCTGCCCAGTCCACGGCCATGAACAGACACATCAAGGTCAGACTGTCAAATGAAAGGTTCACATTTTGACTTTACTGTGTGTAGGCCAGGGGTCTTCAATGTTTTCAGGCCAAGGACCCCTTAGTTGAAAGAGAGAGAGATGAAGCAGGGACCCCCACAATCTGTTCATAGATATAGTTTTGTGTTTTCAGATATTTAACGGTCAATAGTTATTTAACTTGATATTTAACGGTCAATAGTTAATTAACTTGACCTTTCACTGTACTTAGACTGCTCTATTCCCTCTCCAAAGCTCTTTGCCAAAAATAGCCGATCTACAAGCTCACAACGCCTCCAAGCGCGAGGCGTTGTGAGCTTGTAGATCTGCTATTTTTGGCTAAAGTTCTCAGAATATGGACGCTAGGGTTCAAGTGGTTAATATAAGAAAGGGGGGAAAAAAAGAGTTCCTATCACACAACGATTTGGAGGACCCCCTGTAGTATATCTGGTCCCGGAGGTTGAGGCTCCCCCACCTGTTATACACAAAACTGTATAGAGTGCATTTTAACCAATCTGGGAACCCATTCGGTAAAACAAGAAGAGAAAATATGTTTTTGCCTCCGGGGTGTGCATGTGTCTATAGAGAGCACAGGTGCGTGTGTGTGTGTGTGTGTGTGTGTGTGTGTGTGTGTGTGTGTGTGTGTGTGTGTGTGTGTGTGTGTGTGTGTGTGTGTGTGTGTGTGTGTGTGTGTGTGTGTGTGTGTGTGTGTGTGTGTGTGTGTGTGTGTGTGTGTGTGTGTGTGTGTGTGTGTGTGTCTCCATATAAGTGATTTATCAGGTGTGTAGGTTAGAATCCACATAGGCAGTGGGGAGGTGGTCATTTCTTAAGTGTTCTGACCACACACACACACACACACACACACACACACACACACACACATGTGCGCGCACAGACCCTACAACACGCAAGCGAAGAGCCCATATTAGAGGGTGTTGACATGTGACCGACACAGGCTTTACAGAGCGTTCCTTCTCTCTCCTCTGGTCCTTTCTGTCACATTGACATTCTGTTGAATGGAAGAGGAGTTCAAAGAGTTCATCTACTGACGGGTCATTACTCATTCAGTTGGGCCACATTTTAAAACCAGAAAATGTAGCTGGGCCAGTCATTTCAACAGCCTGTATTTTAGGTATAGAAATAAAACAAGATGTCTAATAACAGTGTGGCTTTCATGTGGATCTCAGACTTCATGTGACGTGTTTATGACGTACAGCAGCGGTCTTCAACGTTAGTTGAGAGAGAGATGAAGCAGGGACTGGGGGTCCCTCTTCATAGATTCCATATACAGTTGTTTAATCGTTTGACAGCACGATCATCAGTGTATTTTGGATTCATGTCAATTTGTGTTTTCAGATATTTAACCACCGTCAATACTTGTCAGTGATGTCAGTGAGCAATGAGAGTTGCTTTGAGTTCATGTGTAAAAAACGACATTAAGGACAGATCCACTGATGGACAGGAACGCTCACAAACGTCACATCCGATTTTAGTGTGGGGAAAAGGTTGTATCTGCCTCTGTTGCTATCAACATTCTGCACAATGAATACGATCATTTTATGAATGATAGAAACACTGCCAGCCATCAAAAATCTAAAATCCAATAAAGGATTTCTGGATTGAAATGGGTCTCACTCACTCTCGGAATGTTTTTAGTCGAGTAGTTTTCTTATTAAAGAACATAAGATTATTAACGCTAACTGTAGGCTAGCCGTCATGACCTCAGGTACAACTATCTTTATCCATGTCAGATTATCCATGTTTGGTATTCCATGTGTCTTTCATGCGTTTACAGTATATTCATCTTTAAAAAAAATGAAATAGCCTCAAGCTTGCTGGGCCACTCTTGAGGTTGCTTTTGGGCCTGTCCTATGAGCTGCCAGTTGATCGGGCCCAGTCTACAGCTATGTCTTCAGTTGCTCATTCTATATGTGTGTGTTTGTGTTTTGTAGGCAACTACCACAGTGGAGGTGGACATGGAGAAGGCAGAGAAGCTGCAAGTGGATAGAAACGACTTCCTGACTTCACTGAACAACGACATCAAACCTGTAAGTACTACAGCAGAGGTGCCCAAAAGGTAGATCGCGATCTACCAGTAGATCACCAAGGCTACGCAAGTAGATCACATGACATGCCTTTAAAAATACCAATTAAAATATAAACAAAAACTTGGTATGGTACCAATGATACCAACCCTTAAATTTATTCCATACTAGGGTTGAATGTCTTTTCGTTTTTCTTTTTTTTCTCCTTTTTTTCTTTTGTATATAAAAACGTTCAATGCCTATTGGGCCTTTATCTACTGCACTGTTTCTCAACGCCAGGTTTGAGGACCAAAATGTTCAAATGTACCCTTTTGGGTCAGAAACTCTGAGGGTGTACGTAATGGAAACCGTAAAGGTTCCATTGATTTGGTTCCAATTGTACGGTTGCCAACCGTACAAATATACACTCTCAAATAAACACTGAGGACTTTACCGTGCAGATTGGGAATCCGAGTGATTAAGAAAACAATTATATCAAATATATCTAATTGGTGGTCCTAGAAATGAAAAAGGTGAGGAATCACTGAGCTATGTAACGTATGTGGCTCCAGGCATTCGGTACCAACCAGGAGGATTATGTCAGTTACATCATGAATGGAATCATCCGATGGGGAGACCCAGTGTCTGCAGTGCTGGACGACGGAGTGCTGCTGGTGCAGCAGACCAAGAACAGCGACCGCACACCACTGGTCTCAGTGCTGCTGGAGGGTAGGGAACACACACGCACACAGACACACGCACGCACGCACACACACACACACACACACACACACACACACACACACACACACACACACACACACGCACACGCACACGCACACGCACACGCACACACTCACACTCCAAGTCTCCTGAGGAGGCACGTCTGAAGCCTGTCCCCGATGGGAGTCTAAACTGATACATAAATACATACTAGGGCTGTCAGTCCATAGTTAATCATGATTAATCGCAAATCAATCGCATATTTTCTATCCGTTATAAATCTACTGTAAACAGATATTTTTAAATACTCTTATCAACATGGGAGTAGACAAATTATGCCTGCTTTATGCAAATACAGTACATGGTCATTATTATTAGAACAATGACAAATACTGTCCAGAATCTTCTTCAAGTAACAAAAGCCCAACAAATAACAGATTTGGCATATTGATTTACCAACTGTAACATTGCAGTAATGATTAAACACAAATCAATGTGTTTAAAATTTGTGTCCCTCTCTCACACACACACACTAGAGCTGGGATCGACACTGACACTTTTATTGTGATGGCAATACACTATCTGCAAGCTCACAACGTGTCATGGATGTGACGTGTTGTGAGCTTGCAGATCAGCTATTTTTGGAATGCAACACGTCATACGACAAAGTCTAAGTCAGACTTTACTTGGGAGATGTTTGTTACTGTTGGATGAGGGAGACGATGCACAAACAGCGCTGCCCGACTCTGAATGAATATGTACTGTAAGGGACAGCTATGAGTTTTTTCGATGGCACCCTATGTTTAAACTACAACAACACTTTTACCTCAGCGTTTGGAGTGGACCACGGTTAACGGCTACACCAGAGAACACCACACTGCGTTAATCGTGTGTCAAAAAAAATAGTGGTTAAAATGAATGTGCTTTATCTCCTTAATATCAGCTTTGACAGTCTTAATACATCCAAATGAAATGTACAATATATACTGGACACCTAAAATAGCTCAAAACTACATGGGTTGTAAATAGAAACCTGTACAGCTGCTTTTCCACCATCTCTTTATATGCCATAAACCTTATCATAGAATTACTGTACATGTTTACCTTGTGTTTCTACTAGGTCCTCCTAATAGTGGGAAAACAGCCCTGGCCGCCAAGATCTCTGAAGACTCACAGTTCCCTTTCATCAAGATCTGCTCTCCAGACAAGATGATAGGACACTCAGAGATTGCCAAATGTCAGGCCATCAAAAAGGTGATGCCCTGGTGCCTGATGGTTATATACTTATATCGTCATATTTACTTACTCACATAGTAAAATCCTCTCTTAATTGAACTGAGAGTGTAGAATGAACCCTTATGATGTTGGACTCAAATTAATTAACTCTTTATTATATTCTTAAGCATGTTTAGTCACAGATGTATATTTGTGATGCAGTGTGTGATTTCAAAAAGGAGAGTTGGGGTCGGTCAGTTCGAGTTCAACACAGCAGAATCATGGAGCAACGTACCATTCGTTATTAATTTGTTTGTCTATTTATTAGCTGCTCCTATTTGTCTTAACTTCTTCAGTGCCATATTTAAAGTGGGACCTCTTATATTGCCGGTTCGCCAACAAAGGGTTAAAAAAATAGTGTGCACGCTGGTGCACACATTCGTGCACAGATCATGCACTATGCATGTGCTTGCTTTTCACAGCGTTCAAACAAAAAATCTGCTTGGAAATCCGTTCAGGCATTCAGGAGAAGGCAGCCCTTATGTTTTCTTCAAATGTAAACAAACATGGCTGCCATGTTTGAAAGATGGGGTTGTATGGGGGTTAAACATGCAATTTCGCGATCGCGATCATGGCTAGTACACTGTTGGAGGTCCAATTTTTTTATTTTTTATTATTTTTAAAAAAAAGACGTCCAGAAGACGTCTGGCAGGGAGGTCCATAGTAAAATTTTTGGCAGGGTATGAGTTAAAGGACAACTTTAGTTTTTTTACAACAAGGGTTCATATTTTAGATGTAATTAAAGAATATAAATGATGAGTGTTAAATTGATTTCATTTACTTCTTTCTATTGTTTTAGAGATTCTTATTTCAGTGGTTGGGGACATGCGTACAAGCCCATTCCCAAGATACAACGCAACCTTTCATGGTTGGATGTGACTTATGGGGCCTAGAAGTGTTACTGTAAATAGCAATAAAGAAACTGCTGGCTTATTGTGTCTAAAAAAGACATATTTAGCCACTTGTACGCATGCCCCCATGCGTACGCATGCCCCACATTTTAGCACGGTAAACGCGATAAAACAATAGAACGAAGCAAATGAAAACATTTTCACACTCACTTTTTCTTTTCTCTAATTACAATCTAAAATATGAACCCTTGTTGTAAAAAAACAAAGTTGTCCTTTAATTACAGTGCAGTACACAAGCACTCCTGTCAGATGGTAATGATTGATATGAGATGAGGTAGATGCCACTTTCTTGGGACTGATAAACGTTTGCCTGTATTTGATTTGTTGAAATATTAATGGCATCGATGGCTGTCAGTTTATCTAACATAGGTTGGCGTAGCTTAGCAAACGGGTCTATTCATTTTTTCATTGCCTTGAAGAACAAGTGTGATGTTGCATAGTGCTTATGGAAGAATTGTTTCATCCTGATTGTTATTTCACATATTGTGACATTTATTGAAGGGACAGCAAAGTATTCAGCTGCAGATTGACAGTTGCTCGGCCTACGTTCTATTGAACAGCTAGAATATTTCAGTTTGGTCAAGAAAAATGTCTAAGAAAAAACTCATGTACGTAATTTGCAGGAAGCCTGTATAAAGACCAAATTCCCAAACTGCTATTTAGGTGACACCCAGTTTAATCACAGAACAATGGTTTTAGTAGTTTATGATCATGCAGATGGATGCTTACCACACATGCACATTCCCCAATGTTTTTTCTGTATTTATGTCTCCTCTGTCCGTGACAGATATTTGAAGATGCTTACAAGTCCCAGCTGAGCTGCGTTGTGGTGGATGACATTGAGCGATTGCTGGGTAAGGCCCTTGTTTTTTTTTTTCATTCAGTAAACACACTACTCTTAACTCTTTGAGCGCCAGCGCCCTCTAGGGGCCAAGGAATGCCAGCGCATCTCTCATAGGCGAGCGCTTTAGCTTCCAGGACTTCAGCTTCCAGGACCTGACGTGCTCACGTTCCTGCACGGCATGGAAATGTCCCGGATGAAGATGCTAACAGAATGGCTATTCCCATTTTGTCATCTAAAAGATCATTTTTGGGCGATTTCGCTGTAAATAAACCTCGCGCCGCTTTCCTAAAACACAAAAAATAGATATAAGCCTTTAAAGATGCGGCCTTTCATTGGATTAGGCGGAGATTGGCGATTGCGTTCGCAAATTACGGCCGGCCGGGACGTTGTTAGCTTTCGGCTAGTAGCTACAAAAATCAAGCCAGGCTTCAGAAGGCCTCTTATCATTTTATTCATTTAATTAAATAAAGCCGAACTACTTCGGGATCGGCACACTCGTGTACTCATCGGAAGCGGCGCCGAACATCGGGTGAACATTGGGGAGCTCAAAAATGTATTTTAAACCATTTTTAATGGAATATATCGCCGGACAGAGTAGAATGGCTAGCTGGCTAGCGGCTAGCGAGCCAGGACCACCCACGACTCTACAAGCAGCTCGGGGTAAGTGAATTAATAAAAAAAAGATTGTATTGGATTGAAATAAAGCCGAACTAGTTCGGGATCGGCACCAGATGAGTTAAGAAGCACAAAGTTTCTCGAACCCCTGGTGTCACTGTTTCCCCTATATGCAACTAGCAATAGCGCTACGCTGCTGTGGAAATATGACCGAGGAGAGGGCTCCATCTTTATTTAGAAACTAACGTCTTATTATTTTGCTCTACGGATGCTTCATATCAATGTCAGTTAAAAACACACATGCTGGTAAAGCATAGAAACGAGAAAATGTGCACTTAATACGTGTCAATGCCTATGTCAACAAGGAAGCAAGCAGTGCTGATCACAGATTTAGAATTACAGAAGGGGAAACTGTATTATTCAATTATTAAATTGATTTTACAGTTAAATGTCTTCTTTTCAGACAATTTGTTAATCTGAAGCTATACAGTCAATAAAAAATGCATTCTACAATACTGCCACCGAAACAGCTATCAAACGTCTCGATTCTCTTTCCACACTTAACAGTGACCTAAAACATGGCTGTCCTCAAATTTAACGAGCCCCACAGAAGGAGCACCCTGCCCGCACCCCTTTTTTCTGTAAATATATAGTTTTGATGCTACTGGTGTTGTTTCTGATGTATTGAATGTATTGTATGTCTTGTTGACTATTTTTTTTTTTTTTTTTTACTGTACTTCCGTATGTCAATGTCGTATTCAATCAACCAAAAAATCCTCAAATGTTCAACATCTTTGTATTTTTCAGACTACGTGCCGATCGGCCCTCGTTTCTCCAACCTGGTCCTGCAAGCCCTGCTGGTTCTGCTGAAGAAACCTCCTCCAAAGGTAAATCCAGCAAACGATCCTTTTAAATTATATCTCCCTCATGTCTGCTGTAATCACTGTGACGTTGCTGTTCCAGCGGAGGCAGAAAGAGGGCAGCAGACCTCCCTGATCTCCGGAGCAAAGCCTATTCCCAGGAGCTGTAAGGGGCTCTTAGGCTGCTGGCTGGCATGTGTGTGTGTGACTGTGTATGTGAGTGTACGCTTATTAGCCAGTGTTTTGGTGTAGCCCCGTTGTGCTCCGACTTGAATGGTGGTGGTGGAGAGACCCATTTCTCCTATGCGTGTGTGTGCGTGCGTGTGTGTGTTTCTGTGTGTGTATGTATGTATGAGAGTCTGTTTTTAACCCTGTTCTGTTGTCACCAGTGTTTTGTGAATGAGAGCATAGCCCACTATATGGCTGTACGTGCATGAGAAGTGGCGCGGGGTCCTGTTGTTGTACTGTGGGGTGGGGGGGGTGTTGAATGCCTGGCTGCAGTGCTCCTCTGAGGTTGTAAAGCGCTGGACCCAGCAGGGTGCCCGGGGCCGGGGGAGGCCAGGGGGACCAGCAGGAGAATGGGCTCTGTGAGAGAGCCGGGACCTGGCAGCACCACCGCCTGTGTGGCACCTCATCTGCATGCAGCAGCACAACCCCCCGCGCCATGGGGGGGCAACCGGACGCCATAATCCCCCTCACTCCTCTCTGCCTCTCCTCTGCCTCTTCTCTTCTCTTCTCTTCTGGCAACTTTCTCCTCTAAGGACTGCAGCCGTTGCTCCAAGAACTCACCCAGTGTCTCTTAAAATTCAATGTCAAGATAATTCTTATTTTCCTTCTTCCACATTGTTGACTGTTTCAACTCTCTTTCTCGCTCTCTCTCTCACGCTCTGTTGCTGTCTTTCTGTTTTATTCTGAAGTCTGAGTTCATTAAATGAAAGCACTTTATGGTACATTGGTGAATGGTGGGAACCGTATTGAATGACACGTGTTTCCAACTTTCCAACTTGACCAGTCACAGCCACAGGTAAAACACAGCAACATTGAGTCATCACATATTGAACGTGTGTGTGTGTGTTTCCTCCAGGGTCGTAAGCTGCTTATCATTGGTACCACCAGTCGTAAAGACGTCCTGCAGGAGATGGAGATGCTGGATGCCTTCAGCACCACCATCCACATACCCAACATCAACAGTGGAGAGCAGCTGGTAGAAGCCCTGGAGGTGAGGTGACCCATGCACACACACACTACAGTCACATACAGTACACATGGACACTGAGATAGGTAGGTAGGTGCGGGCAATCTGATGGGCGGGTCGACAAGCGGGCACACTCCTGATAAACTGGCGCATTCGCGCTAGTTTCACGCATACGCCCGGCCGCCACACCAGCTGGATTGTTGTCAGCTTTTTCTACGTGACGCGCAGGACAATGACTCGACGCAGCTGAAGCAGCGCCGTAGATCGCCTGTCGTTTACTCGCGGAGTGATTGTGTGTCTGTACCGCGCAGATCCAAGTGAGAACACAGGCGTTGTGTCACTCCCTGTCTGAAAAGCCCTTCTCTCTCTCTCTCTCTATCTCTCTCTCTCTCTCTCTCTCTCTCTCTCTCTCTCTCTCTCACACTCACTCACTCACAGTAGATTATGCAGCCACACACCATGCATAAACCAGGCATTATTTGGCTCTCACTAACATTTTGCTAAACATGTTCCTGTCTCTTGTGTGTCTCTGCTCCCTACAGCTGCTGGGCAGCTTCCAGGAGAAGGAGAGGGCCTGCATTGCCAAGGCTGTCAAGGGCCAGAGGCTGTGGATTGGAATTAAAAAACTTCTCATGCTCATCGAAATGGCTGTACAGGTAAAAAAAAGAAAAAAGAGAGCGAAAGACACACACCCACATGGTGTTACACAGTAAACTATGGAGTGTTAATTCAACTATGAGAGTATAAATATGGACTCGTTCATTGTCAGAGTTGAATTAACATTCCGGAATTGGCTGTGTACTGTAGTGACAGCCGAGCCAACTTGTTGGGTGTTGTAGATAGGCTGTGCACCCAGTAGTTGGCAGCAAAGTGAGGCCTAAGGACAATAATCTATTCAAGTGCTTGTTCATGGTGTAAGGGGTTAAGACCCTTATCTCTGCAGCCATATGTGGCCTTTACATGACCTAGGATTGAATGCTGTAGCAGTCTTCTTATATACTGTCTCCCTCCCAGCTTTCCTGCTTTCTGTGTAGAAAGAAATTAATCTAAATGTTTTCCTACGTATGTGATTCAAACAACAACGCTGAGGTAAAGAAATGTTCACAACATTCATGGTCTTATTCAGAACATCTGGAAAACCTGGCAGTAGGAAAACAAAGTCATCTTGTTTGTGAGATGACGTTGGTTTAGGTGACGATAGAAGTGACCAATCAGCGCAGATCTCTTGTGTATGCGCAAAAACTTCACTGTGTTTTCAACAAACTCTTAATTTTCTGACAATATCCAGTGGTTGCAATATACAAACAGTAGTTGAGGTCAAATGGAATTCATTTCAGAGAGGTTTGTTTTAGTTTACAATATCCCAGCAGAAATATATCTCAATATATTATTTTTGCTAAACATGTGTAATTGATTGTTTAGTTTTTTGTTTGCTTTTTGTATTGTGCTGCAGCCAAACAACCTGCATTCACAAAGAACCGTACACACCCATGAAATGTATTTGAGCTACTATAGTATCTGAGGTCTGACAGTCAGCCAAGCAGCCAGCCTGCCCTTCCTCTTTCTAGACATCTGGTCCAGCATTCTCGCCAGTCAACAGATTCTAACTCAGTCACAACAAACTGTCATCAATTAGCTGGAATGAAAAACAGTGTGGCTTTGGCCATGATTTGTGGAGTGGATCATGGTCCAATACATTCATAGCTCAGAGAAACCATTATCGCCACGGCTCCCCCACCCCCAGAGCTGTAAATAGCAGGGAAGTTACTCATGAGAACAGCCTTCCCATGGACCGTTAATGTTTCTACACACTATAGTCCAGCTCAATATATTTTAATTGCCTCAAGATTGCTACGGTATAATGGTAGACAGATATGGTTGGTGTCAAAAGGTAAAGCAAAGCTGTTGCTACGATAGAATCAGGATCAAAGCTGTGTGACTGCTACTGCTCTCCAGCATGTTTGCAGAGATGCTTTATGTATTGATCTGTATACCGTAGTGTAGACAGCATAGCATAGCATCTAGAACCTGACATTCATGGCCAAACACAACAACATCCAGTTGACCGGATTGGGCTGTTATTGCTCACTTAATCGCTGGGGTTTTGGTCGTGCTCGGATCCAAAAATATGTTTAGTGATTCTGTGGTCGGCGATTTATCATTCACATATTATTTGCAAGTTTTGGCTTCAGCTTTGGTAGCTCATGAGAAGGTATTCCCCTTTGACCGGTTAAAAGGTTTCAACTTTCACGGTTTGGGTCAGATGGGCCGTGGTCAAACATCTACTGTACATACGAGGGTACAAAGATGCTTCCGTGCTTCCCGTCGCTGTGACTGTGAACGTTGAAATACTCACTGATGACAGGGACGGCACAAATGCAGCCACAGCAAAAGGAGCCGAGCGCCATGCGTCTGGTGGTGGCTGGCTGGTGTTAATCACGCAGCGCTGTGTGTCTGTGGCGTGTTGACGATGTGTACGGCCTGTTTGTTGAGGCTGCGTGATATGTAATTGCTGTGGTATGCGCTAATGCAGCCATGTTCATCACCCATGCCCCCCCACCCCCACCCCCCTGTCGTCAGCCTCAAGAAGTATGAACCAAGTGTCTGCCGAGACATGCTGCACGCCAGCCGCTCAGCTCTGACTACACACACACACACACACACACACACACACACACACACACACACACACACACACACACACACACACACATCTCCCTCTCTCTCTTCACACTCCTTGTTTTATCTTTTTTCCTCTCATTCCAACGGTTCTTGACTGCTCTCATGTCTTAACTCCAGCGGCCACAGGCGATTCCCGACATAAGTTATTGCATAGGCTGCCATTAATTTCACTTCCCTTCTCCTCCTCCTTAAGCACACCCCCTACCCCCCCCCCCCCCCCCCCCCCCCCACTCCCCGTGTCTTCAGACTGAAGTGTGAACTCCAAGAACCCGGAACGCCACAACGTCAAATTACTGAGATGTTTCTACTTCCTCTAGCTGCTTCTGTCCTGTGAACATCCATTTTTATATTGTTAAAAACAACTGCTGTGCCTTTTTTTGTCTTTCAGATGGATGCTGAATATAGAGTTAGCAAGTTCCTGAGCTTGTTGAGAGATGAAGGAGCGTAAGTACCTACCTTCCATATCTGGTTATTGATGGAGCTCGTACCCCCATGCATCATTAACTCCACTCACCTTGTGAGTGTGAAGCGCTTGGCCTCAATGTAGAGCTGTGCAGATAACAACAATAATTACATACTCATATTTATTTAAATTAATCCCACTACTCGGGGACCACGCAAGTCGAGAACGATGCAAGTTGAGGATGCATTCCCCACCCAGTTATGCAATATCCGTACCTGTTGTCAGAGTACTCGCTGTACCGTTTATAACTGTGGTAAACAACCCCTCCACAGGCCCACTCGGAGCAAGTTGGGAATGCATGCCCCACCTGCAAACCCCTTTGTAGTTGTTGTACCCATTCTCAGAGTACCCAGTGCCGTACCCACTATTATGAACAAGTGATTAAAAATTGACATTTTCAGGCTGAACTACCAAAGTCTCCATATACTGCCATGTAATCCATAGTACACGGATCATGCACGCCCATACACAGATTATGCACCACGTGTGTGCACACCGTTCACAGCTTTCAAACAAAAGAATCCGCTTGGAAATCTGTTCAGGCATTCATGAGATAGTAGCCATTATGTTTTCTTCAAATGTAAACAAACATGGCTGCCATGTCTGAAAGATGGGGTTGGTATGGGGATCAAACATGCAATTTCGCGATCATGCCTAGTAGATAAAATGTTATGCAAAAACAGCCCCAACTCGGGAAACTCAGGCGTGGCGGCGTCTAACAACAGGAATAACTTGGGAAAATCGTGAGGGGGCAGTCTATGAGTTAAATGTGCAATTACATCAGATCCCCTAATGCCTTGCCATGGGCATTCGTATGGGCTGGAATGTTGTCTTTGTCTGCAATGAGGGAATTCATCCTCACCGGCAAATGGTCATCCAAACAATATTTACTTGGACTTTAAATTAAGTACATTTAATATCAGATAATTACTTAGGTACAGGGAATATCAGAAGTCTCAAGTGATATTCTAATACAGGGTTTCTCAAAGTGGGTGCTGCCATATACAATCGTTTTATATTAAAGACTTTTAAAAGGTTTGAGAAATAATGTTCTAATGTGTGATTTGTGTGAATAATAATTTGTTGTGATATTTGCTTGATATAGTACATTTCCACATATGGAATTTGACCTCTACATTTACCCTTCCTAACTATTAGGAGCAGTGGCTGCCAGTTACAGTGTACACCTGGGGAGCAGTTATACTTGATTTAGGCCTATACTTGGTTTTGCATTGTGTCTTGCACCAGAAATATCAGATCTACAAGCTGCCCACATTATGCAACCTCGGGCATGGCTGCATCAGCCCTCGCCTAGTCTATCTGGACAGCTCACAAACAGTCCATTGGAAGAGTAAATATACAAGGACTATAAATAAGTCCTATGGAAGCCTTCAAACCAAATGACGCAATGCCTATATAGAGGGTATTCGCATTCATAAAGTTAATGGCAAAGCGAGTGGCAAAGTGAGTGGCAACGTTGTTTAACTTTGTTCAATGGAACCAAATAGGACTTTTCTGTTTGGATGTATGGGTTGTCGAGGCCAGAAAGTAGTTTTTTGACCGCATAACTTTCGGGTATGATGATGTCACGTGCATAGCATACCCTCTATAGTTTTTCTGCTTAGCAGAAATGAGGCAGAGTTATGGACTATAGCAATTGAAGATCGTGGAAGAGTTATCTGGCGTGAGAGTGTAGCCCCTTGCCTAATGGCTTGGGTTGATGTCTAAAGAACTTTGTTTTGAAGATTCGATCTAGATTAAAGCTTGGATTTGATTTCCTGATCCAATTGCATATCAAAGTGATCCCAATCCTGTTTGTATTGAACTATCCAAAGTCCAAATCTGATCCAATTGGATATAGATTACAAGTTTTGGATGATGATGTACATTATACACAGTAGGCCTACAGTATATATTTCTTCTCATTGTTTCCCTCAGGCTGGGTTCTGATAAGCTTTTGGGGATCTAGACCCAAGATGGAGCCGCATTGCAAAGCAGAGGCAGCTTGCTTGCTACCCACCTCCATAAATACAACTAGAACATACCCGGGCTGCAACCATGCATCCAGGATCGGACAATTCAGCCACCAAAGGACTTACAATTAGAAGATGGTCATTATTAGACATGATGGGCAACCATTGCAATCCCATAAAAATAACAACACACCTCACAGAGAAAACGGTCTCAGAGAGTGTGGCGCTATAGAACTAGCATGTGGCATTGTCCTAAAAACGGGGCAGCTATTGGATGCGCTTTGCGGGAATGCTTCTCCATCGCATTCCCGTCTCTTCTCACCTTGACTTGTCTTCTCACCTCCGTTGCCAAGGTGCGGATGCCTGTGAGAAAGAGAGATTCCATCTCTCTTATGTACCCTACCCACCCCTGAGTCTGCTCTCTGTACCGCATGTGTCTGTGACCAATTCTACTACTTCTACAACACTATGTGGACTGGACACACTAACATCAGGAGTGTTAGTTTAACTCTGAGAGTGTAACAACGGACCAGTACAGGTTATTTTCTTACACTGTCAAAGTTACATGAATACTCCACAGGTGTACTTTTTTTTAAATATTTGTATTATACAGTATATTGAGAGAACTAAGCACTGTTTCTAGTCTCATTGTATATTGTATTTTTTATTTTTTTTGTAATGTACATGTGCTGCTCTGAGCACTCCCCCATGTTTTCTTTTATGTATAAAAGCAGAATAGAGTGGCGTACAACATGCACGCATGCTGTTATATTTGATGATATTAGTGCGCACTTGGTCTCAATAATCATTCCAAGACTCTTGCACATCCACGCACGGTTGGTCTTATTACCTAGGTGTGCTGTGCCTGTGAGACTTTCTTAATTGCTAAATTAATGATACTAATGAGAATGCAAATTGTGGTATATTTAATTTAATAAGTGTTCACTCATTTTCTTTTTTCAGAAGGGAATCCACCTCACACCATGTTACTGTTGGTTTCTGTGAAGGATATCTGGACTGGAGTTGACTTTTGTGCCTTGGCATGCTGTTGAAAACTGTACTGTAAAAGATTATTATAATAATAAAGAAGAAAACATTGTACTTTGTATTTTGAAGAATGATGGAAAATTAATAGTTTTACATTTGTTTTACTTAATATATACTTTTTTGCGAGTGACGTTTACTCACCCCAGGGATATCATTTAGTTTTTGTCGCATTCCTAAGCCAATAACTTGATGACCAGCAGTGGTTCCCTATGGAGACACAAAGAGCCTGCTTTGTTCCCTATGGCGACACGAAGAGTCTCCTCAAATTATTGGCTTAGGAATGCGACAAAAACGAACATAATTAGAGTCTCCATGGGGTGAGTAATCGATAGGAAAAAAGTCCCTTTAACACAATTATAAATGTATAATACTCTGCCTAATATCTCTGCCTAATTTCATTTTAAAAACTAGACTGCACTCTGTCGAGGTGCCAACTTGCGCCTTTGCTTACTCACTTAATACCCTTGTTGGCACAATTAATTAAAGTGGTCATGTTGCTTAATAAGTGGTTCTATGTCTATTTTAAATGCCTTGAGCACAGATGTAGTTGTAACAAGACGTAGTCTATTGTCGTGGCTTCCATTTCGATCTCAGACTTCATATGGCCACGCCATGTTTGGTAAAGGTTTCGGCCAAAATTGACTGCCATTCACTTCCATAATGGACTGTCGAGGTGCCAACTTGCGCTTTGTGCACTCATAGCCAAATATGTCTGGTAATTTGCGTCAAATTCCAAAGAAAACGACAAATGCGACCAGCAGAACGCGCAATTAGGGTGATGCGTGCTGTCTGTATGTGGGTATGTGGTTATGCGATCTAGCTAACCACCGTCCAAGAAAATGGAAATACAGCGCCCTCTCTGTTTTGTTCCGTTCTTGAGAGATTAGTGGTTATGTGACCTGATATGTATCAGGTTGCACTTGTTGGTTGGTGGTGCATGCCACCAAAACTGGGAGGAGTAGCGCGGCAAAAAAACGTTTATCTAGGGGGGGGGGGGGAAAGAAAGATGGATGGATGGAATAAAGTCGGACAAGTACTATAGTGTGGTTGCCCTGCTAGGGCAACCACACTAATAAACATTTAAACATATCTCTTAGCTAAATGGAAGCACACCATTCCCAATAAAGCCGGTCGATTTGATATATGGCTTTAGTTTGTGCCCCCAAAAACTGTTGGAGGAGTAGTGTGCCAAACCTTTGGTTGTCATTTTCTTCCCATTAAGACAATGGGAAATTTGACATCACTAATACATTCATATAAATTAAACTATTCAAGATATCTCTTAGCAAAATGAATTCACACATTAAAGTCAATGGGAAATTTGAATCTACTAATAAACTAGAAAGGTGCAATTCTGGGAAATTGCACGTGTGGTTGCACTGATGCGAGTTGCGAGGAATCCCCTGGGAATGAATTCCATCTTACTATTTATATTACATATTGTGATGTCAACATTATTATTGTCCAATATATCCAGCCTTACAACCCAGATAACATCAGTCAAAATGTTTACAAAAACGTCACTTTTCTGTTAATTATGTTATTATGCACAATATGGGGATGTGTGGAGGTACTTCCTTGGCCTACTGATAGCGTGCACAAGAAATGTGATGCTGATCGGCCCAGCTGTTAGCAAGATTAGCCCAGACTCACACACAGACTTATAGACCGACTCATAGACTTAAAGAGCTATGCCATAAAAATACTGTATAGGTAACATGTAAATAAATAATTCCCTGTACTGTATCTAAACCCTACTCCTAGTAAATATGAGCTTATAGGGGATTTGGTATGGGTTTATCTTTCAATGTAAGCATATCCCTTTTACTTTGTGGTTTCATGGCAAATCCTCTCTATAGTTCCTGTGTTGAGCAATCTCTGTACACCGTGAGAGAACAATCTAAAACAGGCCTAATGTATGAGCTATACACTAATGTATGAGCTATACACTAATGTATGAGCTATACACTAATTAATGTATGAGCTATACACTAGGCCAGTGTCATTCTCAGCTGGTTTTATACAGTACAGGGATCTGAATTGATTTGACTCTAAAGCTACCCACCTTACTTATGATCCCTGACATTTGAAAGACTGTTGTCTATCTGGTACTGTATGCACTGTGGGTGTTCCCAAGACGGTGTGCCTTGGGATTATCATTTCCCATGGGATTATCATTTCCCAATCAATACCCTAAATAAAAGTGTTAACCACTATAAACTTTTGCCTGATGAAGACGTAAAGTCGAAACGTTGCAGTTGCCTATGATAAAAGTAAGTTTTTTGGAGCATATAAACAGTGTGCGGGCGTTCTTCTCCTTCCATTATCTGATACCTTGATGTCCAGCACCTGGCCTGAATATAGGCTTGAGATGTGCACACAATCTTGTCTATGAACCGCTATAAACCAAATATATTTTAACCAATATCAACGTTCAGCAGGTAAACTTTTTTCATTTTTTTTAACACACATTTTCCAAAATGGCAAAGATGACAAATCCACAACCTCAACTTGCGAGCTTGCATAACAGTTATTTTTGCTCTAAATAGTAAAACGTGTGCCTTGAGAATTTGCCCATTGACGTGCCTAGGGCACTAGTTTGAAAATAACTGATGTGCTGTATGGATGCTAGGCATTGGTCACAACAACATCTGTTGATGGTTGTGCTCACCAGCTGATATTGAAGTGGGAATATCCATGTGTGTCATACATGAATGAGGTAACTATAATGCACCGTAATCATCTTGAACGAAAATGCTAACCTCATGGGCGCTGCTTAATATTTCCAAGATGCAGACAATTATGTCTTCTAAAATATAGCTGCTGTACAAGTAAAGATCTTAAAATGGATGATTACTTCAGTACTAAAGCACTTCACTTTGACTGTAGCATCTGTCCTATTAAGAGTAATATGTTGTCAAATGTTAACCACATTAACCCCTGGCATCCCTATTTTTTGGAATTGTGAGCTTGTAGATCGGCTATTTTCTCTGTTCATCGTACAATGAGGTAGGCTTAATTAGGTTTAAATATAGAGCTCATTTGGATGTGACCTCGTCTGCGTCTAGGGATGATGGAGACATTTTGATGAGGTTGTATGGCATGATTTCTATTTATTATGCAAGGAGCACTTTTCTATCACAGTTTGGAACACCATAACTTCAATTTAAAGAAAGGAGCTCATAAGTGTTATGTGCAACATCTAAGGTATACATGAGTCTGCCAAGTGCAGGTCTCATAGATCTGCTTAACTGATGCCCCCTCCAAAAAACCAAACAACAAAAACAAGCCTGCAGTGATTTCAAATAAAGTACCTGTGTTTAAACAAAGCAAAAGCATGAGACACTCAAACATTGTTCTTCAAATATATAATCTTAGTTCAGTCATACAGATATATACATTGTATAATAAATAATATTTATAAAAACATAACATTTCAGATTATAAAATAAAAAGGGAATTATTCACTTTGAAACCTTTGTACAAAACTTTGGATATAGCAGGGGGTGGGGTGGGTAGGTAGAGAAAGGAAAGGAAGGCCCAAGGTAGGGAGGGCTTTTTAGTACGGTGTAGGTGACGGAGTTGCTAAGCTATGTCACAGAGGAGGAGAGCCTATACACTAGTGTGGGTAACTTGTAGTTTTGTTGTTGAATATAATTAATAGGAAGGAGTCGGGACTGTCAGAACATGTTGTGTGGAAACCTCTCGCTGTTTGTTCCACCATTGTGAAGAGCCAGCCTGCCATCTATCCATCCATCAATCCATCGTTCCCCCCCCCCCCCCCCCCCTTCCTCCCTCGACCACACACACTGTCACTGTGTGTCACTGGCAGCCATCAGAAGCACACACCATTCACATCTTGCACACATAAATCGTGGCTCTCCACCAATAGGTTTCCCAACTTGCCTTCTCTTTTGTTTCTCACCAAGGTTCTCAGAAACCTAATTAAAGGGTTTGTTCGAGTTTTTAAGAAACATAATCTGGTCTTACCACGAACTGGGAGTACTTTAGGGCCAACCAGAAAGCACTTGTACCACTGTCACTTATTAGAAGCAGACATTACTGGCATTAAATGCCAAGTAACGTCTGCTTCTAATAAGCGACTGCTGCTATAATCTGGACTGCAGCCCAGTTGCTAACACGATTTGTTAGCAACTGGGCTACGGTCCATGTTATATAATAAAAAGGTCATATCTAAGTCCTTCAATAAACTGTACTGTAAAACAACTTTGCCTCTTAATAGCTCAGAAACCAAAAGATTGAAGCAAGTGTTTTGGTTATACCGAGGGGACTCCCAAGTTCATAAATCAGGTTTCTTAAAAAGCCACGTTAAAAAGACGTGATTTGGAACACCCCCTGGTCCCTGTAGTCTCCACACGTCGTCACATGTCCCTCCAGTATTACTGATATCGGGAAGATCTGCTTCAGACAGGTGTCTCAGATAGGGATGGGACGATATGGTCACGATATGTCACGATTGTTGTGACCAAAATAATCGCGGTTTACGATATTATCGCGATAATCAAAATATGCCTAATACTCTTAAAATGCCACTTTTATCAACCACTTGAACCCCTGCATTCATATTCTGGGGCAGAACATTTGCTAAAAAATAGCCGATCTACGAGCTTGTAGATTGGCTATTTTTTGTCAAGAAATTTGGTAGAATAACTACTTTTACTTTTATTGTTCTCTCTTTGGCTGTTTTTTTTGTCTTTTTGTTTTGGTCTGTCTTTGTCTTTTTGTCTGTTTTTTCTTGTGTTTCCTATGTAAAAGGGGAAACTGACTTTTTGACCTGTGTTGTACTTTGCTACTTACCCCCAATAAAAACTATATTAAAATAAGAAATTTGGTAGAATGAAAAAAAGTATTGTGTATGTGTATTGTACAGTTGTGTTTTACCAATTGTAGAGGGTGGATCAAAGGTTAACTGATCCCAGCGTATGACGGAGGACAATTTCACAATCTATCACGATAAACGATAATAATGATTATCGTCCCATCCCTAAGAAGATTCAATTAACTGCACCACATGTTAATAATAATCTCCCAATAAACGGTACAGTAATTTGACGCATCTGTCCTTAAAATGTAAATCTTGAATGTATCGTTTGAACCTCAACATTTGTTCGTGAATATACTTTTCACTGATCCATTTCTTAATTGAAATACTCTTAATAAAAAGAAAAATGAGCACTTTAAGATTATGGGGTCGATCACACACACACACACACACACACACACACACACACACACACACACACACACACACACACACACACGCACAAAAGACATCTCCACATTCATCACCAGATCTGCTAAGGTTTTGGAGAATTTTCCTCCCATAAACAATACCCAGATATTTACCACCTGCGATGCTGTGTTGCTAAATAGTGCATAAATACGTACAGTTGCAGGGTTGTCAGTCAAAGGGGGAATGAGCATGCTTGCTCTCGCACACGTCCCCTCCTGCATACCTCCAGTCTCGGCCCAACGTTAATATTTCAGAAATGCAGGGGCAATAAAATCAGGCTCTAGCATATAGATAAATATATCTTCCAGGCATCTCAAAGTTGACTGGTTGCTATTCATTCAGTACAGTTAAGTGAGGAGGCGGGGTGGTAAAACCAAAGGTTTGGGGAATGGGGGTAAAACCTGATTTACACTTGGTTGTGCGTCCTGTTGTGCTCAACACTGGCGCACAACCAACTATGAGTCAGACTTTAGGGGTGTCATAAGGGAGGTCTTCAATTCAGTAGTGTACAAAGACAGGGTCATGACGCTTCCAGCACTGGCCCGTGCTTTGAGTTCAGTTCAGTAGTTAGAAGTGTTGGCTTCCCGGGGCTGCCTGCCGACACATGTTCTTCAGTATGTTCTGTGTTTTGTTTTTTTCTTCTTCTTCCGGGGACGAGCTCTGACCCGACGGAAGTTGAACTGTTAGTTAAAAAGGAACGTCCGCTCGAAAGCAAAATGAAAAGTCTGAAAGTCATCTATTTTTTCTTTATTTACTGCATAACTCTCACAAGGTAAAAAAAAAAAGTGTTAGGTGCCCACAACCGTTGCACGTTTGGCATGGAGAAGGGGGAAATAAATAAAGAGAGGGAGGGGGAGGGAGGGTTTCACGGCCCGATGCTGCATGGAAAGATGAATCGGGGAACAACTCAAGCTTCTTGTTCTAACGGGAACAGACCCTGCTGGTTGTCACTTTGTCGTCACACATGGTTCTGAAGGCAGATTCTGCGGAAGGTGGACTTTCATTCAAATACCCACGCAAGAAAATAGTTCCAGGACAGAAGTGCTATTACCCACTGATGTCTGCTCATGTATGTATGCGTACTCTAGGTGTACCGCAGAGTGGGAGTGTGTGTATATATATCTGTGATGGGGAGGTATATCTATGGTGCGGGGCAGGGGGGGGGCAGCACTTTTAGTCCAGCAGTTTGTCTATCTGTCCGTCTTTCTGTCTAGTCTGACCCCGGCCACGCGGTCCTCACTTGCACGTGTGGACGTCGTAGACGCGCACACACTCCTGGCAGCTGACGTAGCAGCACCAGTGGAAGATGCAGTGGCACTTCTCCTTGCGCTTCTCAGTCCGGGTGTTGTGGCCGCGGCCGCAGCACAGCAGGTCGCAGCCCTCGATGCCGTGGGACGACACGTTGCAGACGCGGTCGCGCGTCCCAAACGAGCCCGTCTCCGGGTTGGGCTCGCAGAAGTTGGGCGAGCCCTCGTAGTACACCAGGTCGCGCTCCGTCGGGTGCTTGAAGAAGGCGTACTTGGCTCGCAGCGTCTCCACCCAGCCGCGCGACTCGCGGTGCTTCTCCACCACCATCTCGGAGGCGCTGTCGTACTTGTCCTTCAGGTAGTCGCCCAGCATGCGGAAGTCGGGCTGCGCCCACCAGCACGTCTTCACCTCGCAGCTGCCCGACAGGCCGTGGCATTTGCACCGCAAGTGCATGTGGTCCAGAATGGTCTGAAAGAAGCACATGGGGGCAGATTAGAAATACTACAAGTGAGATAAGAATTCCCTGCTTGGCATCCGTGCCTGCAGTACCATAAACTCACCAGTTTACCTGTTATACCAAAAAACCTTGTCACTCGGTACCCAGCCCTAGTCATATGACATCTGCAGTTGTAAGTCAGATTTACACATTTCCAAAATGCAAATCTTTTCTTATCTCGCACTGATTGCTTTGGTTGTGGATGAGAGAAAGTATTCCTGGTCTCTGCCCACATCATCTACAGAAAACCTTGGTCTAATAGGCCTACCAAAAATACAAAAAATTCGAGCGAGTGTGGATTTGCACTTCTTTGAGAACGTTCCTATAGACAGTTTCCTATATGTGTCGTGTATGGGACAAATGGAGATCTGGCTGGCGGTATAAACCCAGTCGTTTAGCCGTGTTCTGCCTTTGATCTGGTTCTCCATTCTGCTCAACACCACAGGGGAAGTCGAGCAAATCTGTGCCGAGTGAGGGTCTGTTTGAATTTCATGGTTGGCGATTTACAGGAAATTCGGTAATGTGGACGAACAAAACCACTAAACACCCACCCGACTAGGCCAAGAAGAACAACGCACCACCACCCGGCCAGGCCTAGGAGAAAAATGCGCCCACTGGTTGCCGTTCACAAGTAACACTGCAGAGAAGCAGAGGCCCTGTGGTTGCTGCTGTTAATTGCCTCTGAACTTCACAGGCTCACGCCACGAATCCTCTTCCACTGCAATGTCTACCTTTCTTGGAATTGGTTCTGCTTGAATTTGCCTGTTACATTTAGCTGCGGAAATCCCAACGAGCTGCCGTGGCAGAAGGCAGGTGTTTGTGCCACCGATGAGATGAGAGAGAGTATGTCAAGGGTGGGGTGGGGCAGAGTTGATGAGGTAGAGAGTTGGTGGAGAGGGGTGTCTGACTGTGACATCACTTCCAGGAGCTCGTCATAGTCAGTCGGCAGGTCAGATCTCCCAGGAGCCCCAGGGGATTTAGACAGTGGAGCGTGAGAGAGCCAGGTGGTGTGGCTGAGATCATGCTAGAGACGGAGAAGAGAGGAGGTCAGAGAGGAGAAGAGGGGTGTTGTGGGTGACGTGGGTTGTTGGTTGTGCAGCTCCTGTGGTCTCCTCAGCTGCTCCTGTGTTGTTGCCGTGTGATCCCCCCAGTCGCCCCCCAGCAAGCTGCGCCACACTGGGTATTTTCTCCCTGCGGTGACAGCAGCCAGTGATGGTTTAAGACCGCACTGATTCCCTTCTTTTTTCACCCCTCAACTCACTCGGGTTATTTGTCTGTCAGGGAATTTTTCATTGGGATGCAAGGCATGAAAGGGAAGGTGTGGGGGGGGGGGAGAAAGGTGGGTGGTGGGGGGCGGCTGTTGCTTAGATCAGTAATTACGCAGTCATTCAAAGTGAAGTGCTACTTTTCAGGTGGAAACTCACAGAAATGTGGGCGCAAGTCAAACGGCGAAATCCTTGTCTGTCACACAGCACAATCGGTAATGTCAAGGAGTAATGTTTACCGGATAATTCCATTCCTTTGCCAAAACAGTCGGGTCATTGTTCACTGTACATCGCCCATGCTTTCAACCTTTGCTTAGGCCGCAGGGCTGGGTGTGCATAGGGTGTTTCCTACATTAATTTGTTGTGTAATAATGTGCTGAGCTTGACTGAATAATGTGAGGCATTACAGTGCTGTGAACCACAAAATTCGCGGAGGAACGCGTGACGACCTCGCACAGTCAACCATGTGGGTGTTCTTCTCGATGTGATGTGTTGCCGCTTAAACCCTTATACAGTACTTTGTTGACCGGAGACCCCAGGGCTCTATACTAGTATACTACTGTAGGTACGCTCCTTTTTTCCCTCTGTATCTCTTTGCCAAAAATAGACGATTTACAAGCTCGCAATGCATTGTGAGCTTGTTCAGCCCAGAATACTGGCACTAGGGTCCACGGTTAAAAGTAAACCACAGCTAAAAAACTAGACTGCACTCTGTCGAGGTGCCAACTTGTGCCTTTGTGCACTTGTGGCCACGTATGGCCTACTTCTGCACCATTAGAGCGCTCCTTATTATTTATATCAGGTTGCACTTGTTGATGATGACATCACCAAGAATGCTGGTCCCACATTGGCTGTTGATGGTGATGTCACCAGGAATGCTAGTCCCTGATTGGCTACGGGCGTAAACACAAACAGATACGTGTCAGATACACAACCGAATGCAGTACTTGCACACTCTGCTGGCGCAAGTAATAATTGCCCTTGGCAGATTGGTCACATTTCAGTGTGAGAGTTGTGAGTGACCAGTTAGAGCCCACAATTCAAAGTGGGATTTTCTTTGCTGTGACGTTTGTAACCTGCCCTTGGAAATTAATCTTCCACACCAGGGTTCTTCAACGTTTTCAGGCCAGGGACCCCTTAGTTGAGACTGAGAGAGATGGAGCAAGGACCCCCACAACCTTTTCAGAGATTTCATATAGTTTCATTGTTTGACAGCACAATCACAGCACAATCATCAGTGTATTTTGGGTTCATGTAAATTTGTTTTCAGATATTTAACCCCTTGAACCGTCAATACTTAATAAGCTTGACCTTTCACTCTGTAATTAGTCTGCTTTTTTCCCCCTGTACACGAAACCTCTTAGCCGAAAATAGACGATCTACAACTGCGAGGCGTTGTGAGCTTGTAGATCTGCTATTTTTGGCTAAAGTTCTCAGAATATTGATGCTAGGGTTCAAATGGTTAATATAAAGAAAATAGAACAAAAGGTTTCTATCACACAAAGATGTGGCGGACCCCCTCTAGTAACTCTGATTACCCCTAGGGGTCCCGGACCCCCTTTTGAAGACCCCTATTCCACACCGATGTTCCAGACTAATATCTACACAGTGATATTAGTCTGGCCATGCCATGATAGGTTAAAAGACCTGTACACTGATAACTTCTGTGAAAGATTATATCCAACGGAGCTACAGTGCCTCGCACGTATGGCCCATGGTATTTACCGTGCGCCCTGCCTCATTGTTGTGCCGGTTCATTGCTGAACGAGCGTCTGGGCGGTTCTCTCTGGCATCGGCAAACTCCCTGGATACCAGCACGCCGAACTCGGCATCCTCGCTGCAGCCACCCCACTTCCAGCCCTCCCCGGGCGGGCCCTTATGGTGGGAGTCACAGCCACACATGGTTGACGTGCCCTCGGCGCAGGAACGTGTCACCGCAAATGCCACCCCTGCCGACGCTATGGCATGGACGAATGCAGACTCTCTGGTTGCTACAGAAAGAGGAGAAGGAGAGAGACAGATAAAGAGATGTCAGTCTTTTGTTAAACAAACAAGCAAACTGCTGCCAACATTGAAAGAGATGCCCTCGGGCAAAAACCCTTTCACACAATTTTTCATCTTCTAGCAAAAACATACAGTGCCTAAACATTATGGATAGATGCAGAGATTAGTGCTAATGACACAGTTTGCCACTGTAACTGTACTGTAGGTGTGATTCTAAGTGACACCTAAACAAACCTGCTCTTAAAATTCAATTGAAATGAGTTCTGATCAAAATGACCTAACCAACAATCGAAACACCTGCCACTCTAGTCACAGTACTATATCAATCTTGCTCAGTGCATTTCCCATATCGTGGTCAGCCGTGAGGTGACACAGTGCTATAGGACAGTGGTTCTCAAAGTGGATTCCAGGAACTCTGTGGGTTCCTTTATGGGGGTCTAAATTGACCCATACAAGTCTGTAACTCTGACAGTGTACAAATGGAACCAAATGAACCCCAACGGGTTCATTTGGTCCCGTTTTGTACCCCGTCAGAGTTGAGGGGAGACCTTGAAATGTGAAAGTTTGAGAAACACTGCTATAGGAGAATCCCTGCAGTGACATGAGTCCATTGTGGCCGTGTCAGCGAGGCCTAGCGCTCGGTGGGATCTCGGTGACCTCCTGTCATCCTCGAGGTGTGCTGCTTTGCATCTGGATTGTGTTTCAGGAATGTTACCCTCCTCCTCCCTCCATCTCGCCGTTCAGAGCCCAAGGCCTTCTGGTGAAACCTAGCAGTATACGTCGGCCTGTTTTGAGTGTGAGAGTGGTTTGTGTGTGTGTGTGTGGGGGGTGGGAGGGTGGTGGGGGGTTTGATGTGCTCGGGGGATAGAGTTACGCCACCTTTGAATGCAACAGCTTATTATGTAACCAGACACCATTGTTTCACAATCGCAGCACACTTACCGTGGCTCACCCATTTCACTTCAGCACCTCTGTTATACACATGCAGAACACGCACGCATGCCAATACACACACACACACACACACACACACACACACACACACACACACACACACACACACACACACACACACACACACACACACACATCCCTGTAGGGAGGGGTCCCACTACTGTTTCAGAACATGTGGTGGAGTAGTGCTCCCAAGCTGTGCTCCCTAGTTGCCCTAATTTTAAGAGTAAATGACTAGAGCAGGGGTATTCAACGTTTTCAGGCCAAGGACCCCTTAGTTGAGAGAGAGATGAAGCAGGGACCCCCAGTCTAGGGTGACCAGACGTCCCGTTTTACCCGGGACAGTCCCGTTTTCAAGCTGCGTGTCCCGGTGTCCCGACAAATATCTCTAAAACACTAATATGTCCCGGTTTTCAACATTCACTGCAAAATTGTCCCGGTTTTCACCAGAATTAAAATAATCGTAGCTGTTTTCAGTGGTTGCATAAACATTTATCATGTTCTTTTCATGAAAACATGCTCACCTAACCTCGCGTGCACGAACGTTAGAGAATGGGCACGCGCGTGCGCGGTAACGTGCGCATTGCTTTTAGGGTCCCAGTTTTAGGCAACAGTGTTTTGCGTCCCGGTTTGAGTGGCTGAAAATATGGTCACCCTACCCCAGTCGCTCCACAACCTGTTCATAGATTCTATATAGTTTCATTGTTTAACAGCACCATCATCAGTGTGTTTTGGATTTGTGTCAATTTTCAGATATTTAACCACTTGAACCGTCATTACTTAAAAAAACTTGACCTTTCACTCTGTACTTAGTCTGCTCTTTTTCCCCTCTACACCAAAGCTCTTTGCCGAAAATAGCGATCTACAAGCTGTGTAGATCACAACACCTCGCAGCGTGAGGCGTTGTGAGCTTGTAGATCTGCTATTTTTGGATAAAGTTCTCAGAATATGGGCTCTAGGGTTCAAATCGTTAATATAAAAAAGGAGAAAACGTTTTTGGAGGACCCCCTGTAGTAACTTTGAGGACCCCCTAGGGGTCCCGGACCCCCTGTTGAAGACCCCTGGACTAGAGGTCAAGCGCCTGTAAGACAAAAAATCGAACCTCTGTTCGAAGTGGAGGTGTGTGTGTGTGTGTGTGTGGGCGTGGCCTATATGGGGAGATGCGTCTTGACCCAAGGAATCCAGGGAAAAAAGAATTTTAATTTTCCGATCTACGGTTCAAGAGTTACGGGGCAAAACGTAAAGTGGGCCGTTATAGCGCCACCATGAGGCCGAGTGATGTAATTATTTTTCTATTCATTCTTAAAATCATTATGAATCTCCTCTCCAAGGTTTGAAACTGTAGCTCCTATGGTTTACGAGAGAAAAATACTTGAAAGTGATTTCTTGCATTGTCCCATTATAAGTCAATGGGGACAATTAAGCGTCGTTTTTTGCCGATTACGTCGGCATGGTAAGGCGGATCGGAACGAAAGGTAATAGAACACCATTCCCGGCCGAGCCGCACATTTTGATGTATATATTGCGCGAGTGGCGTAAATGGTGCGGCACTAGTTACGCGCCGAAGTTTAGGCTACATACAGACACGGACGGAGACAGACAGACAGACAGACAGACCCACACACAAGGCCACGTATAGGGAGCTTGTGTTCCACACAGCTCCAAAAAATAAGACTACGTAACAGTGGGCATGTAGTGTCTGGATTTCTGACGCTCATGCAACGGGAGTCTCTGATTCATTGTTTGGCTCATCTGAATAGGGTCATAGACACATAGTTCATGGAGTGAAAGGTCAGATGACTGATCTGATGTGCTTCTAGGATCATCAAATGTAATACAGTCTTTGGAGCACAGCTAGTGATAAATCGTGTGTGCTGTTCTGTAACTGTTTTCATATTATATAAATATATTCACATGCTTTTTAGATGAAGCCTACTATCAGTGTGTATTAACTGTGGTCCATCCATGGTATCAAAACAGACCTCAAATCTCCAGTGAATGCATATTTGCACACACACACACACACACACACACACACACACACACACACACACACACACACACACACACACACACACCCAGGGGTGTCACAAGGGAGGGAGGGGGGGGGGGGGGAAGTGGGACTGAGTTACTAGGGCCCAAGGTGGAGGGCCTTAGTTATTTTATACTTTAGCTATTGAAAAATAGCAGATCTACAAGCTCACAGCACAGCACCGAGCCGCGCTGCGAGCTTGTAGATCTGCTATTTTTGAAAAGTCATGAAAATGTGTGCAAATATTTTTTAAGCGAACATTTTGCTTCTTGGGGGGTCCCTGGAACTAAATATTTTGAGATGGGGTCTGTGGCCAAATACACATCATTTCTCGGTGCCACGCTGTGAGCTTGTATATCTGCTATTCTTCAACAGTTAAAGTACCCAGGGCCCAGCACACACCTAATGTTGGGGCGTCCCAGCTCGTGCTGGCAAGCCCCACTCGGCTGTCCACAACAGGGGCCTGTGAGCAGAGGGCCCCTGGAGCTCTGGCTGTTAGCCAAGGCTAGCGCTGCTCCTGCTACCTGCTGGGCCCATCAATCCGCCTTTGTTTCCCTTGTGTCACACTGTATTACCCACACAAAGGATCCAGCGACTCGCGCCCCCACAGCCCCGCTCTGCCCGGAGCTGGCATTCCCTAAACTCCCTAAACCCCCTCATCCTCCTCCTCTACCAGTCAGCCCTCCGCCAACACCCTGAGCTCAAGCCCCATCCTCCACTGCCACCACCACCTCCACCAGACCTCAACCCCCCGCCTTCCCCAGGCAGCCACCACCATCTCCAACAATGCCCTGGTAAAGCTGACGCACTGGTGAGGGAGCCTGCGGCTGGAGCTGGCTCCCTCTCCTTATCTGAGCTCCGTCCGCACGCAGCGCGCCTCCCTCCCTAGCAGTTAGTTCTTCCTTACTTTCTTCCCTCCGTCCAGTATTTTCTTCCTTTCTGTTCCTCCTTCTAGGGTTGGGACGATATGAAAATGTCATGTCACGATTATTGTGACCAAAGAAATTGCGATTCACGATTAATCGAAACATCCCCAACATCCATTATGCTGGGGCGGAACATTTGCCAAAGAATAGCCGATCTACAAGCTTGTAGATCGGCTGTTCTTTGGCAGAGAGATTCGGTAGAGAATGAAAAAAGACTGTATCAAGTACGTTATTTCCAGACGGAGGACAATTTCACGATGAGAGATCCCCTTTCATCCTGTAAATCTCCACAATACGATTATTGTGAGTGTTTTTATCACGATAAACGATAACGATTATCGTCCCATCCCTACTTCCTTCTCGCCTTCCTTATCCCAACGTTCAGACCTGGTGCTAGGTTGGGGAGAGATCCCCTTTCAGCCTGTTTTCATGACAGAGTCAAAAGGGCGTGTGAATGGAGCGTCCGTGGGAGCCGGGCGATGTGAGGCGCGCACTGGTCTTCATGCACAGTAGGGGATGAGTGGAGCCCCCGGCCCTTTTCTATTGCCTGTAATCTCATTTGGCCTCCCCTCTCCCTTTTATTTGACTGAGGAGCCAAGGAGGCTCACACTGCCCATTTCTGCCCGGATCCCATTCCCCTCTGACACACAGAGGCTAATTCATTTCCAATCAGACACTCGCAACCCTCGCAAACTCCCATCTTTATGCTAAGGGATTGCACAGGGCCTCGAGCTGTGCACTCCCGGCTACTGTTGCCGCTGTGTATCGTATTCTGTGTATTTTTGTATTAGGTATACATATAGGGAAGAAGACACAGTTGACATTGAGATGGTTAACAAATATCCTCCAGCATCGCAGTGTCTGATTGACACACCTCTGTATCAGCTGTACTTTTGATAGATTTACAGCACTGACCTTCTTTCCTTGTAGTGTTTGTCTTCTTTTTAGAAACCCCCCCAAAAAGATTGTGACTCCAAAGACAAATGTGATGTTAAAGGTAAAGATTGGTAAAAGCTGAATAATATGTCAGTGCTTGCACCGGCACTCTTTTCTCACTGTGGCCAGGAAAGGTGTATATTATTGTAATTGCGCTGGTAGTCAGCAAAAGCCCAAGGAAAGGGCTGTCTTGTCTGTCTAGAGCTATCTGTCACATTATATCTGTGCTAATCTTCTCAACATATCGTCACTAGCTGTCAGGCAGAAACCTCGTATCTAATGTGTTTTTTCTAAATTAAAGCCCTGCTTCATCATACATGAGTGTTGCACAAAGTAGCGGAAATAGCCGATCTAATAGCACACAGATCGGCTATTTTCGCCACTTTAGGTCAGTTTAAAAATAATAACAAAAGAAAGGTACGTTTTTTGACATACAAGGTCCACCCAACAGTGACGACATATAAAGAACCTACCTTTATCCAGCACAGGGCCAAAAATGGCCAGATTGTCCTTGATGGTGGTGCAGTTCCAGCGACGGCCTCTGAACTGGTGCTGGCACTCCTGGATGCCCAGCTTGACGCCCTCGGCCACACTGGGCATGATCTCTATGTAGTTGCGGCAGAAGCGCAGCTGCTTGGGCACCAGACCAGGGATGGAGCCGCACAGGAGGGGCTGGGAGCCCAGGGACGAGTACTGCTGCCCCAGGGCCAAGGACCTGCAACGCAAGGTAGAGTAGAGGCTCACTTAGCCAGGCTGAAACAGACCTACTGTCAAATGCATGACAGACCCTGAATAGTCTCTTCTTATAACTCCGGTCAGTGGTGTAAAGTAACTATTTACTTAAGTACTGTACTTAAGTTCAATTGTGAGGTATTTGTACATTACTTGAGTATTTCCTCTTAAAAATACTTTAGCCTCAACTCCACTACATCTCACTACATCTCAAATATTGTACTTTTACTCTTTTCTTTTTTCTTTTGGAAAACATTAGTTACTAGTTAGTAGATTGTAGATTTTGATTATTATCACAAAATATACATTAACCACTTTAGCCTGTATACATTTAGGCCCTTTTAAAATAGCCAATCTACAAGCTGTGTGCCTGTAGATCTGCTATTTGAAATGGGACATTCTGCATAAGAGTACTTTCTGCTTTTGGTGCTTTAAGTACATTTTGATACCAATACTTTTGTACTTTTACTCAAGTAAATTTAAAATTCCGGGCTTTTACTTGTAATGGAGTATTTCTACGTTGTGGTATTGATACTTTTAGTACCTTTTCCACCACTGGAAACAGGCATACTGTAAATGTATCACTGACCATGAATAGTCTCTTAGTCTCTTCTTATACTTTTGGTGCTATTTAAGTATTCTGGAGGCTAAATGGAAAGGGCCAGTGGTACAGTGGTTCTCAACCTTTTCAGTCAGCGACCCCAAAATAATAATATTTTAACTGGGGACCCCTCACCCTGACGAGCACTAAGAGTTGAGGCATTATATTTTGTATAACACGGTTCTATTGTGAAAATAGCTGATCTACATTCTCACAACGCCTCGCAACGCGAGACGTTGTGAGCATGTAGATCGGCTATTTTCACAATTTCTGCTTCTAATATTTGACAATTTGGCCAATGTTTAATTTGTCATTTTAGAGGTATAAACAGTCCTTAAATTGTCACTTTAGAAATGTGCAGAAACCCTCTATACACTTAAACTTTATGTTGGTTTGTTTACTGTTGAGTGAGAAAACAACATTGCACATTAAGTTAATCATCTGGGGACCCCACAAAATACTTTGGGGACCCCCCTGGGGGTCCCGACCCACAGGTTGAGAACCACTGCAGTGGTGAGTGACAGCAGGAGACCATCATTTAGTTCCTTTGTCACACAGCACTGCCCTGCGTCTGCCGTCTTGACAAGTCGTCCTTATTGACAACAAGGAAGACGCCCTAAGGGCGAGACCACATGAGACTGACACAATACGTCCATATATGGGCATTCCCAGATATGAGCTTAGTTAATATTGATGACAGCAGGGATCTCCATATATGGGCATAAAAGGGACAGACCACATGAGACTGACACAATATGTCCATATATGGGTATTCCCAGATATGGGCTTAATATTGATGACATCAGGGATGTAGCCGACCTGCCCGATTAAATAAAGGTTACATTTAACACTAGAAATACTGTTCCTACGAAACAGTGTGGGCTCGCTCCAAGCCAAGAAATAATAGTATAAAAGTGTCACGGCCCCAGGCAATGCTCTCTTTCATTTTACTGACGTAAAATGGTAATGGCACTACAGTGCAGACAAGCAGGTGCCAACTTGCACCTCACGCTCAAGCAGGCCACATATGGCCTACTTGTGCGCAAGCAGAGCACGCCAAGAGGCTGTTAATGAAGACATTACCAAGAACGCTCTTATATAGCAAACTCTGCTGACATCACCAGGAATGCTGGTCCCCCATTGGCTGTAGGTTGGGGACACCTACATACATACATACATACATTCCTGCCAAAGTTTTGAGGAGAATAAACTTACTCTGATAGATAAAGATTTGGGAGAACATACGTGTGCCCGCTTTCAGTGAGCCCACAATAATGTATCTCCTTACTATTCCGTCTGCCTGTACTTAGAAGAGGACACTTCTATAGGGCAGTTCTTTGAAAGAACACACTCCGCCACCACTCAGACGAAGCCACCCTCCCTGAACTCAGTTTCACAATGGCACTGGTGGTGATATGCCAAAGAGGCCCTGTGAAAAGCAGCCTGCTCTAAGGGAGCCGACCGTCTGTACAGAAAACATGCACACTGACTGGCTCCAAGTATTTTGATGCTTTCAGTTGGAATTTATTTTGTATTGCTTATGATTCACTCAGTCATTAATTGTGTATGTGTGCGTGTGTGTGCGTTCCTCCCTGCCAGTGTGCTGACTCTACCGTTTTATTGACTTATGTGTAGTTTATACTGTATGCCGCTGTTTGTGAGCTTTTATTCTTTCTCCCAACGGGAAGGCAAGCTAGGAGCCCCACTCCAGGGCAGGGATATGCCCTATTAGCACTGACTTTTCTAAGTGTTCCCTCTTGTCTGCTGTGCTCGGATCCTGATCATCTCAGAGATAGCAGCACATGGGGACCTGTCTGCTTAGCCCGTGAGGGGGGAAAAGCCCCTGTGTACACATCTAAAACACATCGGAACACGTGCCCCCATCGTCCTGTCATCAATTTGTGGTTTTCCTCTAGAGCTGATGTCTGTGTTTTAAGGATGACGGCGTGTGCAGCTGGGGTTTGCCGGTCATGGAGAGAAAAAAAAGATGGCATTCCTTACCAGAGGGCTGGCGTAGATGTGCCTATAAGCAGAGATTAATCACCACAATGAGACAGCCAGGTTCGACCTGTGATGCCAGAAACCATTATAGTTTCATTGAGGTAATTAATTTTAATTGCCTACTTTTTCTCCCGAAATAAGGCGAGAGGGGATGGAGGAGGGGATATTTGCTATATGACCGTGTTTTAACACGCTTAGGGACATGACAGGCTCAAACAGAACTGCATGCTGCCTTCCAGAAAAAGGCAACACGTATCAAGGTCGTCTGTGTTCCGATTTGATGTTTATTTACTCTAGAGCCTAAGTCCCTTGTACAGACAAACTGACATGCTATTGTAAAGGCATACATTCTTCAGTGATGAGGGCTCTCGGGTAGATGTATAAGTGTTCACCACATATTCTAGATTCCACTGTTTGAGGGAATGAGATAATGCGTGCGAGTGTGAGTGTGCGTGTGCGTGCGTGCGTGCGTGCGTGCGTGTGCGTGTGTGTGCGTGTGTGTGTGTGTGTGTGTGTGTGTGAGGTAGAGAGAGAGAAGGTACTGTAGGAGCAAGTGTCAATCTGTTGTTCTAACTTCTAAGGTGAGAGCAGGCCTTGCCAGTGTCGAGCCGTCACTCCGCCGGTGAGCTGAGCAGATCTGAGCCTGCGGACTGCACAGTGCTGGAGGCCATGTAGAAGACAACGGTGGGGAGTGGGGGGTGCTGCGCGCTGCGCTGATCAGATCAGAGCGCCACTCAGTATGACCTCAGGCCCCCCGCGGGGCGCAACCCTACCACGGCAGCCACTGACTCTGACAGATGAGTGCTGTGCTGCGCCCCACCCGACACAAAAGCCAGCGCTATTGAAGTCAGAGGCAAAAAAATCCCCCCACAGAAAAAGAAAAAAAGAAAATAGTTCACAGCTCATGTGCACTTTTGCTTTCTCTACAGCCCCCATCAGCCCCCACCTACACCACCATCACCCCACCCTCCTGCCCCCGACACGTTTTACTGTTTGATCTTGCTTTCGGAGCACAGGTGAGCATTGTTACAGCTGGCTTCCCAGGTATCGAGAGTTGCGTGGTGAGATGTGGCTGAAGGCTATCATGACGATGAGGGCATTGAACAGCTACAGTACAGTGTGAGTGCTTTGCGCCACCACTACCAGCACATCTCCATGGAGATATTGTCAACCCTAAAGGTCGTTGCACACTGTTGCGTTCGGACGAATTTAGAAGCGAATTTCGGACCACGTAAATAAAGAAATCAACCTCACGTTATGTCAATCACGTTTGCACACTGCCACCCGTTTCGTATTTATTTTCGGACCAGTGGGTCCCTTTCTCTCTCTCCCCCTCTCTCTCCTTGCCCTTCAGAGGTTCGACTCCGCGAACCGAAAAAAGTGGAGTATGCATCGGCCCTAAGACGGTGCTGAATTCCATAGTGAAGATTAGATGGATTTATCAACAGCTGACAATGTTGAGTTTCGGTAAAAGGTCTTGTCTTGCACACTGCCTCGAGGACAGTGCCTTTACATAAACTCTTAAGTATAGACTTACAATTCTTTTCAAACTAACCACAATCATTAAAAACAATCGGATACATCATGCATCCTCAACCGCATATCCAAGTAAGTAATCCCTGTTTAAGATGCTGTTTTGCCTAATTTTATGTTCCCATGCATGGGGCGAGTAATTTGAGATTGGTCATAAATCTCCATTCATGTCCTTGTCGTGTGTTTACCCATGCGAGGACGGTCATATTAGCTCATCTCCCAGTCCCGCTCCAGAAATGCCACTGCTGAGTTCAAGTGTTGCTGACTTCACTCTGTCTGGTGGTGACTGAGTGACTAAGTAGCATAATTACACTGTCTGCTAGCGAGGCTACTGCCCATTAATCTCAGCTATGGGGCGGACCGGACGGACTGCACGAAACCAAACAGTCTGTCTTTCTATAAATGGTCTGCATTTCTATTCCTTTATCCAAAGCAGTTTACAATGTGCCTTACAGTACATGCACCCACATAATCCCACACAGACAGTGGATGCAATCATGCAAGGCCACAAGCGCATCGCGACACATTGTGAGCTTGTAGATGGGCTATTTTTTGGCAAATGTTTCGCCCCAGGATAATGGATTTTGATTATTGCGATAATATCGTAAATCGCGATTTCTTTTGTCACAATAATCGTGATATGAAATGTTCATATCGTCCCATCCCTACTCTTCAGCCAGGGTGCTGCATGCTCAAGGACACTTCAGCATGAAGCCAGGGTGAGCTGATTGAACCAGGAACTTTCCAGTTCCAAGACGGCTGCTCTACCTCCTGAGCCACTTGCACAATCATCCAGGATAATAACCTCTGTGAACTACAGTAGTGGTTCTCAACCTGTGGGTCGGGACCCCCAAATTATTTTGGGGGGACCCCAGATGATTAACTTAATGTGCAACATTGTTTTCTCACTCAACTGTAAACAAACTAACAAAGTTTCAGTGTATAGAGGGTATCTGCACATTTCTAAAGTGACAATTTAAGGACTTTTGAATGCCTCTAACATGACAAATTAAACATTGGCCAAATTGTCAGATATTTGAGGCGGAAATTGTGAAAATAGCCGATCTACATGCTCACAACAATTTGTGAGCATGTAGGTTCTATTGTGTCACAATTTTCACAATAGAACCGTGTTATACAAAATGTAATGCCTCAACTCTTCCCCAGTTAAAATATGATTATTTTGGGGGTCACGGCCTGAAAAGGTTGAGGACCACTGAACTACAGTATATAACTGCACAAGTATTGTAAAGATACATTTAATATTGACTACTGTGAATTTCTGAAACTAGAGATTCGGGCCACTACGCAGCCCTCACATCTAGAGTTCAGCACACACCTTCGTTGCACCGCCGATCCGACCAATAGGGTGTGCCAATTATAGTCCTAGAACGGCCATATTTTGGGTCAAACACTCAATCAAACAATGAAACACCTGTGTTTGACCCAAAATATGGCCGCTCTAGGACTACAATTGCGTCACCATTGGCACACCCTATATGCCCATAATGGAGATCTTGCATCTGTCAGTCTTTGTCACATGCCCATGCGCATAACCCCTTTTGTGCCCATATATGTTAGACAACACACTCCATATTTGGGCGAAGTTGCATTGGGAACTTGAGTCATAGTGACATGAGCATGATGATGTATTCTGCCGGCTGGCTGGTCCTCCCATTAGCCACATTTTAATATTGGAGGATGTTTGCCAATCCATGTTGTCAGTTACTCCTTTCCAGGATGGCTACTTGCCTTCCTGGCCCATATGGGTAGCCTGTGTAAGGTGCTTGCTGATGCATTGATTTGGCAATTTAAAGATTTCTGATGGAATCAATTAGCTAACCGCAGGGAGTTGTCTTGTGTACATAGCATGTTTAGACTACAGGCCAGGGATCTGCATGCCTCATTAACTTTGTTTGTAATAGATGTGCCTCTCTTGATCCATAATGGACAGATGAGATGAAAGGGATATCTTTTTGGCTAAGTGCTAATGAGAGTCTCAACCCCGTAGAGAAAGCCTGTGGGTGTGAGGTGCATCATGCAAACAGACACGCGCGCACACACACATAGTCCACATGTGTGCCACGCTGATCCCGTCTGATTTGCCTCGCTTCTCGGAAGCCGCAAGCAACGTGTCTCAACTGAGATAGAGAGAGGCATAAGACACAGGGAAGCTACTCCCAGGTTGAATGCCGGGGGAATCCGCTGCAGGGGAGTAGACAGGCAGAGGAGCAGCAGCAAACTGCAGGGCTTGGCAGGTGCATGCCTAGGCAGGTCTGGAAGGGGCCTCCTGTGGCCCCGGGGCTGTTTAATGCTCAGTTGGGGGTTTTCTTAGCAGCACCCAAACCGAGTTGACGTGCACGCATGATGGACCATTGGAAACCACAGACACGAAGGACAGGAAACAAAGGGATTCCACCGCACACCTCGCAGACGACTGGAAATACGCACGTTATGACACTTGCTACAAAAACGTTGTCATGTCTGTGATGATTTGGTATGATACACAACACATTCACCTTAAGTGTGTCACACACTCCCAACACACTAGCAAGACTGATACTCTAAAAGCCCCTCTAGCTACACCCAACAAAGTGGTGTATACCGACCAACATTGCCATCCTTAGAGCCCTATCTTCTCACGAATGGGGCTAAAATAAAAAAATCACACCCAATGTGAAGTGAGCGGTGGTCGTGCTTGCATAACGTCTTCAGACTAGGATATAGGTCTAGGATGTAATTGGTGATGTAATACAGGCTACACACACACACACACACACACACACACACACACACACACACACACACACACACACACACACATTGCTATGGCAAAATGCTGAGGAAAAAGTGGCTACAGATAGGTCTAGGATGTAATTGGTGATGTAATATGGCTACACACACACACACACACATATTGCTATGGCAAAACGCTGAGGAAAACACATTGCTATGGCAAAACGCTGAGGAAAAGTAGCTACAGACACAGGCACAGCCACTCTATGGAGTGGTTTACCACCGCTCAAAAAACAAAGACAATTTAAGATTATTATTAGCATTGCGGTTGTATTTATTATATATTCACTTAAGAAAAAATATACTGTACAGTAACCAACAGCAAAAGCTTTGAAGTTAAATCATTTCGTCTGAATGTGGCACTAGGCGGAAGGGGGATTCAACAGGTTTTATGGCAGTCCAGCCATTAGTTTGAGATATGTTGTGTTGTGTGTAACTGTAAGTAGACATTGTATCCTTAGGAAGGGCCATGGGGACACCAACATCATTTGGGTTCATCCTCCAGGGAACACGAAGGTGCACAGCAAATCCCATGGCAACCCAGCCAGTAGTTTTTGAAATAACTTGTTTGGGATGGTCAGACTGATTACGGCATCCTTAAAGCCATTACACACCAAAGAGCAATGTGAACACCGATAAACAACACATTTTGATGACTGACGAATAAGTCACTCCCAGCAAGCACGGTCAGGACCTGGACCAATCAGTGACGTCTGGATTGGGGCCAGATCAAGTCAAACCATGACTAGTCAGATCTGGCCAAGAATATCACCTGATTTCAACCAACATAAATCCTGCCCATGAAAACGTACATCCTGGATTAATCAGAGAGGGTCAGATTGAGGCCAGATAAATATCATAACTAGTCAGATATGTCCCAGAATATAACCTTACATGCTAATATTTCAACTAACATTACAAACAATAACAATAATCCATAAATCCATATGACGTCCTGGTAATAACGTCAAGATCATCCCCATATGGGCTGTGATCTGGCCTAGTTCTGAAGTCACTGGAGGATGTTATCATAACGTCATCATGACGTCATCTGGCTTGCAGGGCTAATATCATTACCGACAGATTTTTTCTTTTTTTGTTAAAAGGTTAAAGCTGCATTATCTGATAATAATCATTGCTGTATAGTGTTTGTTCAGTACTAACAGGAGACATGTCTCTCCAGGTCTTTAATAAAATTAAAATATATTTTCCCGTGGGTGGCAATTTCATCCAATCAGGAGAGACTACCCATGTATCAGCTTCAATGTAATAGTACTATTTCCAATTTAGTGTCATCACTTCCAGTTTCACTTGTTTATCCTTTATCCTGTGTGAATTCTCTCTCCTGATTGCTGGAGAGACAGAGAGACTCCTGTTACTGAACAAATACTCTATAGCAATGATTACTATCAGATATATAGCGCTGTTTAACAATTATCTAACAAAACACTTTGTAGGCTTGTTAGTATGGCTCTATGTTTGCCAGTATGCACAACTAACCAGCCTGCCACTCCACTGTAGATTATAGAATCATTTCATACTTTTGTCTATTTTGGCCCTGCAGTGGTGCGTGAAAATCATTCATTTGAACATTCTGGCTCGTCAGAATGAAGTCGAGATTTGTTTAAAGTTGTCGCACCATAGACCCAGGAGTTGTAGTCTTAACTGTGCAAGAGCACCTGTCAGCACGCAGTGGCATAAAAGTACCAGGTGACCCCTGAGTCTATCTGCCTGCCTGGTAAGGTGCCTTCATATGGGCAATCCTGAAGGCAGCATCTAGAAACTTGGGTATGTTTTCTCAAACCCCAGGTTGCAACTTCTGAATTAATTAGACACCATATCAACATGTGCATACCATTAACCAAACAATATAACTTTCACAATTAATGCATTTAGATCCAGTAATGTTTGTTTGTTAAACCGTTGAGATCAAAACAAAGTTGTTGGTGCTCGTAAGCAACTACAAAATCCACCCTTTTTTTCTCAGTAGGACTTACTTTATATGTGACCTAGAATATTCACATAATATTCGTTATTTAGTCATTTCATGCCAAAAAAACAACAATCTACAGCTGATTTGCAATTTGTTTTGGTGTACTCAGACTCAGAGATAATAAACTAGACCAATAAGAATGTGGAAGTGACGCTTGCCCTCAGGTGACTAATAGTTCCAAACACTACTGTATGCTTTCCATGTTGAATCCTCACAATGGCTGTTGATGCAGCGCGCTCCATACGTGAATCACGTGAACGCGGCGAGATCAAGGAGTATGTGGTAAATATCTCTTTCAAACCGGTCAAGCTTCTGAGGAATCATCTATTGTTAAAGATTATTATTAAACGTCCATGCTGTTGAATGTACAGAAGAAAGCAATCACCCATGGTATTGCCGTGGGCATTTATTACATGTGCCAGTAGAGCACACAAGTAGGGTGATGAGGGCTGTCTCTGGGTGGGTATGTTTGTACTGTACAGTATGTATTTGGTCATATCTTGTCCTTTAGCCAATGAGGGAGCAGCGTTCTCAGTGACATCATGCGTCAGGTCGCACTTGTTGGTTGGTGACAGACAGCTATCGTCAGGATTCGTCACCCTACTTGCGTGCTCTACAAGTGTGACCTGATACAAGATGCAGGTTGGTTGGCACCTCGTCAGAGTGCAGTCTAGTTTGCACACCTGTGCAAAGTGAGCAGTGCAAACATGACACACGTGCATATCTCCTTGTATGGGCAATTCTGTCCGTGATGTTAGTTACTTCACACTGTATGTATGAGCAGTGAACATGTACTAATACATTTGGCTAATACATTCCGTACTAAAACACACACACAGTGAAATGTAGGAGCGGTCAAAAATATTATTACTGTGTGGGTCTAGAGACGTTTGTATAGGATAATTTCAATTATTTAAGGAAAATAAAAAATTTGTATCAAATGGGGTTGAAATGAAAAAGGTTGAGTTTCAATGGAATATGTTATCATAAACAAAAACAAAACGAGCGCTTAAGGTAAAAATAAATAAAAATAAATCCAATATCGAAATGGAAAAAATAATATCATACAGTTACCTTGGTCTACAATCATAAACTCTCGTCTCCATGTTCTTTCACACTCATGGATTAAAGCAAAATAAAATCTCACGACTGAAATGTTTTTTGTATGACTACCTTTCTGTAATATTGTTCCTATTGTTCTACATACTCCCAACCAGGTGAAGACATCACAGATTGAGGCTTTTGCTTTTATGAAATATCCGAGACCATTAGGATTGTATAGATGATGCTTCTAAACATAATTGCTAGTTTGCTCACTTCTTATCTTAAAAATCACACCTTGTGTGAAGTGAGCGGTGCTATTTAAGCTATACGAGTTAATTTCATTAAGCGTCCTGCTAAGTTTTGGCTAATAAGCGATGAGGCGGGATATACAGTACATACAAACAAACAAAGCCACATGTACGAATGTTTATCTATTTATGAGTTAATTTCACCAAGTGTCTCACTAGCCAATCACAGCGTGTTCTGCAAAGCGTATCCAATGGGACCCCGGTGTAAAACTAACACGTTTTTTTCCCCGGGAAAAATGGTAAGATGGTAAGATGGCTCACTCTCAATGCGTCTTAAGTTGTGGTGCATTGAGAGCTTCTAGATTGGCCACCTTCACGCCATTTTCACTGCGGGTTCCATAGAAGACATGCTGGCTTCTATGGAATCCAAACGACTGAAATCAGTCGTGGCGACTGAGGACTTTATTTCATGCACAGTGCAGCCTGACCGATGACACATTCTTACGTCCGATTCAGATTTCGGAGAATCCAAAATAGACCAGTGGGGTCCAGGGGCTCTATGGGTTCCTTTTGGGAGGTCTAAATTGACCCTTACAAGTATGTAACTCTGACCGTATACAAATGTGGTTTCATTTGTAAACTGTCAGAGTTAAGGGGAGACCTTGCCATTGTAAAGTTTGAGAATTACTGCTATAGACCACCGATGGTAACACAGTTACCATATCCACCACCGTAAACTCTTTGTCTCTGTGTGTTGTCGTTTTGTTTTTTTCACATCGTGCTACTGAAGGTCTTTGAGTTTTGCCAGGTGGTCCGTCCTGTTGGTGAACACACAGTGAACGGAGGAGAGCAGCGGCGGTGCCGCATCGGCGTCGGCCTGGCGGCTCAGTGTGACGAGGAAGCGGCCGATGCCGGTGTTGGGACAGGGCGAGAACACCCGGGACGTTTCGGCCCCCGGCGGCAGAGAGCAGTGCAAGTCCTCCACCAGGTGCCTGACGGCCACTCGGATGTAGGCGCCGTGGCTCACCGCCAGGACGTGGACCCACACGCCGCCCAACCCGTCGTCAGGGAGGCCGGCGGCGGGGACCACATCGTCATCGTCATCAGGGCAGGTGTCGGGGTCGTCCACTGGCACGGTGTCACTCTGTCCCGGCCAGCCGTGCTCGTCAACCAACCGCTGGGACAGGACTTTGAGGAACTCCTCGAATCGCAGCCTGACCTGGTCCAAGGTCTCTCCTCCTGGGGGAGTGTAGTCTCGACACGACTGGCCGGCAGCGTCGGCCATGTTCTTCAAGTCCTCTATGGGACGTCCTTCAGCGATGCCAAAGCCCCTCTCTCTGAGCAAAGGCTCCGGAAGCATCTCTGCGTCAGAGCAGTGAGCGTTGTTCCTCAGGATGGCCTCGGCGGTCTGCCGGGCCCGCTGGAGGTTGCTGACGAACACGTGGTCGAAGCGGAGCTCTCTGAGGTACTGTCCTGCTGCCTCCGCTTGTTGGAGGCCAGTCTCTGACAGCACCGTGTCTACGCCGTCACCTTGTAACAGCCTGTCTCTGTTGTGTTGTGTCTCTCCGTGTCGGATGAATGTCAAGCCGAAGGTAAACATGTTGGGCCGGTGTTGGTGACTGTGCTGTCTTAGCCTTGAAAAGATGACGTATCATCAGTGAGACAGCTTCTCATGGCCCAACATGAAAAGCTGGTATTTAATGTTTTGTGCTTATCCTGAGTGGTTACACACCTGTCTCTGCAAGCATTAGCAGGTGTTATTGTCAGCCCATGTAGGAAATGTATGGGCTTTATGGGCATATACTGATGACATTAGTGATCTCCATACATGGGCATAAAAGGGACAGGAAGGGGCAGATACAGGAGATCCGGTTGTCCAGAGCCACAGATCCAACTGCTATGCCCATATAAGGTCATGTGCATATATGGGACCGACCGACTTCAAACTCGTCACGTGCTGCGGCAAGGACTCGAAGGAGTGCGATGCCCGTCGTTGAGTAGTTCGGAACTTCGGATATCCGGATATCCAGTTGTCTAGAACCGCTGATCCAACCAAAATGCCCATATATGGCATATCTCCATATAGGAGATAAACTGACACAGACAGACGGATGATACAGGTACTCTGACAAATTGTTACGCCCGCGATTCATACCCGGGTCTCCCGCGTGGAAGTCTAATATCTTAACCACACGACCAAAGGGATATCCCTATGGGTGGAGTTAGACTTTTGAGGCCGTCAGGCTGAGGCAGTGAGTCACTCCCCTACACTTTTGACCTCCTCCCACGGGGAAACCCGATCCGGGTCATGGCACCATTGTACCGCCCGCGATCGTACCCGGGTCTTAACCACCTAAGCTAAGGGATATCCCTATGGACCCGGGGAGATACTAGACTTTTGAGGCCAGGCAGTGAGTCACTCCGCAACAAAAGCCCCCAGCACTATGACTCGGCCATATCGGTCAGAGTGGTGAGGGCCGCTTAGCAGCCCAAACTCTGATCATGTGAGGGCATATACTGCAAGTGCCCTCTCGTGAATTATTAGTCGTTGAGTTCCACCCAAACTTCTTTGCAGGTCTGGCACAGGAAATGGCACATGGACTAGTAATAGCGTTTTTACATTTTGTGCACACTTACTAGTTAAATCACAGAGGAATTGACATTGGTTTATCATTACAATTCCTGCACGTAGCCCGAATCAAAGTATTTAGCTGAATAGCTAGTTCATTTGGCTATATTACAGCTTATGATTGTGTCAATGTCAATGGCTGTAAATGGGTAAGTTTTAGTTGTAGTTTGGTCAGCATTGCCCTTCATGCTTTGTCAGCCTGCCCACGTTTCTCATGCATGTGTAACACATGGTATTGTCACATACAACGCTGAGGATTAGGCTACAAAGTGCTTTTCAGACCTTGAAAAAGGGTTTTGATAAAACTTTAAATGTTACTTTGTTTCAAGAACAAATAAAGCACAAAAGCCAGCAAAACACATACAGTCCGTAGATGAGTGAGCCTCTGAAGTTTAGTAGCAGCTTTATCAGTTTGTTTTGAGATGTCTGTGGTTTCGTTTGCTGAACCATGAAATGCAAGCACTGGCACTGGATGAGTGCTCCGGCTAGAGTGCGCTCTGCACCCGAGCAGATCTTGACCAAACATTTAGTTCTTTGCTTGACTAATCTTCATGATCACTTTATATCAGTGGTTCTCAACCTTTTTACACCAAGTACCACCTCAGAAAATACCATCATAATAACAGATGTTAAAATACAGGTGTGTAGACGTACCTAACTACCTATTTAGCTATGCACAGTTAACACAGGAGGCCAATTTATTCCTTGATTTCATGGAGATTGTTTAGTTTTACATGCCGTTCCCGTGCAAACGGATGATATTTTTAATGTGATTAATCTGTTCTCAAATCTTATATTAACAGCTAGGTGTGCCCTCATGCTTGCTCAGAAGAACTACCTGTATTATAATATAAATATTTCACTCCACTTATGTATTTTTCTTATTTTTAGGAAACTCCTTTGCGTACCACCAGAGGGCCAAAGCTTGTGTACCACCAGTGGTACATGTACCACAGGTTGAGAACCCCTGCTTTAGATGATATTCTTCTCACCGGAAAGCTTGTTATCCAAAATACAACCCAAATAAGTCTTGCATGTGATTACATATTGTCACCGATTCTGACTGTAAAGCCACAGGACTAGCTGAGGTTGTTTTTTGACCAAAAAAGAATGGAGGATTTTCCCAGGTGTAACAACAGTTTGTTATTTTAAAGCCGAGTGCAAATATTGCTGAGCTCAGTGCTGAGCTTTTCGTGCTTTTCGACTGTAATTTGTCGTCGTGCCCCCCCCCCACACACACACACAGCTGGGATTGTGAGGACAGGGTTCAGTAAACTTTAATGCAGGGGTCTTTGACGTTTTCAGGCCAAGGACCCCTTAGTTGAGAGAGAGATGAAGCACGGACCCCCACAACCTGTTCATAGATTCCATATAGTTTCATAGTTTGACGGCACAATCATCAGTGTTATTTTGGATTCATTCATTTTCAGATATTTAACCACTTGAGCCGTCATTACCTAATAAACTTGACCTTTTACTCTGTACTTAGTCTGCTCTTTTTCCCCACTACACCGAACCTCTTTGCCGAAAATAGCCGATCTACAAGCTCACAATGCCTCCCGCTTTGGCCAAAGTTCTTAGACAATGGACACTAGGGTTCAGGTTGTTAATGCTAAATACTAAAATATCTCCTTCTTCCACCAGTATAGAAGGTACAGGTTGTTAATTGTGTAATAGATAGTTACAGTGACAAGCACAGCAGTCTCCATATTAAAAATGAACACATCTGAATAACACTCCCGCTTGCTTATGAACTTGTGTCAATATCAGCAGTGCATCAGAGAGAGCTTTCACTTGACTGAAGGCACTTAGAGAGGGGCCATGCTAATGTAGAACAGAATGCAGGCCTGGGTTGCTTCCCATTTAATGATTTCCGCAGAGACAGAGAGACCGAGAGTGAGAACTCTTGCATACTACCAGGCCGATCAACATCATATTTCTTGTGCACACTCACTAAAGGCCAAGGACGTAATTTCACAAATATTTTTCAAACCGGGCAATGACAACTATGTCATTTTTACGAATACGTCATAAGCATTTCACGAGGCTATCGACCAGAACTAGCCAATCATGCTCCTTCCTCCTATGTGATCTATACCAGTGGTTTTCAACCTTTTCATATCAACGTATTCTGTATTTGAGCCGCGGACCACCATTTGATGAGATTTAGCTTCTCAGTCCCAAAACATGGAATATTTTGTTATCGTTGGATAAGGTTTTGTCCACAATTCCATGCTGTATTGATGTGGTACCATAGCATAGGGGAGATAACAGCAAACATTGCTCAAAATAACAATTCTTCTACATTCTCTATTTGTAAAGACTTCTGGTAAATAAGAAGTAATGGAGATGTTTAACAATAATTGTACTCTTGAGAGCATAACATTAAACCAAATGGACCTGTAAGGGTCCATTTGGTTCATTTTATGCTCTCAAGAGTTAAATATCTTTATGGGTCCATTTGGTTACCAATTCTCCATCATTTAACTGGGGACCACCTGACACCCCCTCAAGGACCACTGGTGGTCCCCAGACCACTGGTTGAAAACCACTGATCTATACTATCAAACATATATTTTCCAAATGTCTGTCTGTCTGTCTGTCTGTCTGTCTGTCTGTCTGTCTGTCTGAGTGTCTGTCTGTCTGAGTGAGTGTCTGTCACAGCGTTTCTCCTCAGTGGCTGGAGCAATTGATCTGAAATCGCATCACCATTAGCATATGAACACACCTGACATAACTGTGAAGCCCGTTTGTCACTTTCACAAATCATATGCTGTATATTAGCATTTTTATGGTGTATCTTTATCTATTCTGCATCTAGCTTGAGGCATATCTATTCTGCATCTAGCATGAGGCAACATGTTTAACCAGTGTGTGTGTGTGTGTGTGTGGGGGGGGGGGGGTTGTCTGGCCCTGTTACAGATTTTGTCCAAAATCATGCAGATCGGTACACAGTATCTCTGTAGCCATTAAACGAAACGGGTATTTCTTACATTGATGATCCTACATATTATCATGCAAGCACCAGTTAAAGTTACTTTCAATCCCTCATATACTGTGTGCACAGTGCACATCCCATAACCCACACACTGCACATCATTTCAGAGCTCATATCTTTGAACGGGTAAGGACTAGTATCACTAACTAGCCAATTACAACACTCTGTCCCTCCTTTATGGGATGTGCCGGTATTAACCAATTGCGTGATAACTATTCCCAAGCGAGCTTAGACCCACCCTTAGACCCACGCTACTGTACCTGCCTCCAACAGGAATAGCAAGACACGCCATCTACGGTTTACTTCCTGTATCTGCGTTAAATAGGTTGACACCTTTTTAGGAGGCAGAAAGCAGGTTGGAGTGAATTTAAACACACCTTCTGAACCATTCTTTAGCCCCATGGTCACTGAACTAAATATTGGACCCCAACATTTTCATACTAAAAAATATTTTTTCAGAGACACAAATAAGGAGAAAATCTACTTTACTATCGACCTTTCTCTGCCCCAGCAACACACTCTCGTGGGATCTGGCACCAGTAAACATGGTACGTGCGCGAGATTTTCCGTCAGACGCCTGCGCCCAATTACAGTTGGAGACCACTTGTTGCGACTGTCAGGTCTCAAGTTACAATAAAAACCTCCACCGGCTGTCAGTCTGTCCGTCACGTCACGTCAGACTTTTGCCCCTACTCTTATCTCCGGAGCCGTTGCACCTATCCATGCCATACTTTGCACACACCCTCCTTGGATGGCAACTCACAACCTCTGATTTCTCACATGGCCCTCTTCTAGCGGCATCATGAGGCAGAGTTTTGCAAAACACATTTTTGGACACAGCTCCTACAGATTTTGGCCTAAAATCATGCAAAGCGGTATCTTTAAAGTCATGTCTTACTGGTAGGATTTGTGTACCATCTTGCTTCTAGTGGCTCCAATTGAGATTACGTATCTTCCTATAGGGAATTAAAAGTCTATGCCTGCCTCTGGCTTTCTACAAGAAATGGGGCGGGGCCAGGTTCAAACATCAAACTAAATCCCAGTGGAGCAGTAACTTCGATAGCTCACGCTTGAAACCCACCATTCGCGCAAGTATAAGTGCATGGACACTGCCGTTCTTTATCCCAGTGTTTCTCAAACTTTCAAATTTCAAGGTCTCCCCTTAACTCTGGCTGTGTACAAATGGAACCAAATGGACCCGTTAGTGTTCATTTGGTTCAATTTGTACTTGTATGGGTCAATTTAGACCCCCCTAAAGGAACCCACCAGAGTCCCTGGAATCCACTTTGAGAACCACTGCTTTATCCGACCATGGATCTATTTATTTATTTGACTCCAAAGCAAATAAATAAATAATGTATATATTAGGGGGGTTAATGTTTAGGTCTAAGATTATCTTTACTAATCTACAGTATGTTTGAGCCTGTGCTTTTAGGTTTTTTAGATTTATTTTGTTTACAATTAAAAGAAGTTGGACACAAGGAAGAAAAGGAACACTGCCAATCACAGTGACTACTGGCCAATCACAGCGGGTCTTGGCTAAGCTTGCTTGGGAATAGTTAGGTCGCTAGCCAATTGCACATGTGCAAATATGTTGGCACAAGCTGAGGTGTGATTAAAATGCACATTCATCAACATGACAACAGGGCTGTGTTCATGCATACAGGCGTTATAGACAATTGTGATCTCATGGAGGAGGCCAAAATATACAACTGGAAAAAAGGTTATACTTGCCTTCTGTGTTTATTTGCTTAACAAACTAGGCTGCTCTCTGTCGAGGTGCCAACTTGCACTCATAGTCACTTTCCGAAGAAAACGACAAGTGCGACAAGCAGCGCGCGCAAGTAGGGTGATGAGTGATGTCTGTATGTACCCTACCAGTCAAAGGTTTGGACACAGCTTCTCACTCAATGTGTGTGAGAAGCTGTGTCCAAACCTTTGACTGGTAGCGTATGTGGGAGGGCAAGTTATTTATTTATTATTTATATCAGGTCGCACCTGTTGGTGGTGAAGGCTAAAGGCCTGGCTTTATACTGTCGGCCGGATACAGACAGCACCGAACTCAGCCGGCAAGACTGCACTCTGTCGAGGTGCCAACTTGAGCCTTGTGCACTCATAGTCACTTTCCGAAGAAAAAATGTGCGACCAGCAGAGAGCAAGAGCGCGCAAGTAGGGTGATGCTGTCTGTATGCATGTGGGTGGGTAAGTTGGCACTCTGTCGAGGTGCCAACTTGCGCCTTGTTATTCACTTGTTGGTTGTGACGTCACCGAGAACGCTGCTCCCTCATTGTACTGTCGGTCGGATACAGACAGCACCGATCACAGTACTTGCACGCTCTTAAAATGGTACCTCATTCCTCAGTGGTTCAGTCATGCACAACTGTTACCTTGCTGCTCAACTCACTCTGCCTTGAGAAGGCTACGTGGCTAAGATCACATTCACACCAGAAACCTTTTTTTTTGAGCGGTGGTCACACCACTCCTATACAGAGCTTTGTGTGTATGCGTGTATGTATGTATGTATGTGTGTCTGTCTGTATGTAGCCAGTATGTAGCCTGCAATACCTTTGCTGGCCACACACACACACACACACACACACACACACACACACACACACACACACACACACACACACGTTAAGGGAGGGGTACTGTTGTGCAGGCCAGGCACACTGACACACACACTCACATGCACGCACACACGCAGCCTCCACCGCTCAGTTCACACCGGTGTGATTTTTTTTATAATAATTACACAGCCGAAGGTCAGAGATTATGTTTTCACCCCTGTCTGTCCGTTTGTCTATTTGTCAGTCTAAACAGCTATCCAATACAGCAGAACTGATCAGTGTAAACTTAATTTGCATGCACACTCCCAGTACACACAAAGAACTGCCTCATGGTGAAGATAAGAGGTCGCTTTACGTTTTTGGCCTATAACTTTTGAACTGTAGATCGTGGAATCAAATTAGCCTTTGCCCTGGATTCCTTTCACCAAGGCACAACTCCCCATAGGCCTATAGGTCCTACCTGTTACCTGACATATCCTTACCAGATTTCTCCACCATCTTTTTGCTACTACTACTTTTTTCATATTCTATTCTGATTGGCTATGATTGACAACCTGGCATGGTGGGTTCGTTTTGTATTAAATCATGCTATAAAATCCTGTTTTAATCATGTATTAAACAGAAGTGATATGTTTTGAATGCGGTGTCTTTATAGGCTACATGTAACTTTTAGTTGTCAGCAATACACCCTTACAGTATATGTATTTTTGCAGTGTGACTCAGTAGGAGCCTTCTGTGTGTCTCTGAGAATGAGTATCCGTGTGTCTGGGGCTAATATAGCAAACCACTGGATTGATTATTAGCCAGGCATTGACACTAAGGCATGCCCACCTCCCCCTGGCAGGTAAATAAAACTTTCGGCCAAGTGAAGTTTGCTTTCAGGTTGCCCGACCGGCAAGTGCCTATTTGAGAATGCAACCGTCTATAAAGACAATACCATATATCTGTCTAAACACCTGACAGGCCACCTGGCAGTCCAGCAAGCTCTTTTTTCTGGTCTGTAGAATGTAAAATAAGAGCACTGATTACCTATAATGTGCTGTTTTTACTGTTGCTACACTTAAAAATGTAAAATAACAAGTGTGAAACCATAGACATATTCAATCAACTATGTAGGTACAGTATTTGGTATTTGGATTTGTAAGTATTGAGGTACAGTATGACATTTGTATCATACAGCCCCAGAAAGTAAAGAAAATCTTACCTATCATTTTATAATGAACTATTTCCTTTTCGGGCAAGCGGGCATGACCTTTGGGCAAGTAGAACATGACGTGTACTTGCCTGACGGGCAAGTGCCTCTGAGAGCTTAGTGTCAACCCCTGATTAGCACAGGATTTCTTGTGCTAAATCCACATGGGAGCTACAGTGCACTGTTATTAGACCCCATATTGTTATGTGAACACGCTACTTTAGCAACTTCAAGCTTTATTTCATTACGTACAGTGGACAGGGGTTTAGTGTTGAGTGTTGTGTGTAATGTTAAGATGGTGTGTGTGTGTGTGTGTGTGTGGGTGGGGGGGGGGTATGAAGGCATGTTATGTGTTTTGTAACTGTCAAATGCTGACTAAGTAGGTAACGTTACATTCAATAATATGATTTATGGAGCCTACTGACGCGAACAGATTAATCAATTTCACAATGTGACAGTTTGAGCTCCATTGGTTATATACAATACAGCTATACTAACTGTCCAATATTGTAATGTGTCATCTAACAATCCATTGGCAAAACATAGACAAACAAAACATTCTGACATGGCCAAAATTGACACAGCCTGGACAACATACCCCAACACCTCCAAATTACGAGTCTTAACCCTTTCAGTGCCCAGAATCACCACTAGAGGGCGCCCAATGGCCATAGAATCCACCATAGACATACGCTGTATATGCACAAGCCGTGCGCAGCCATGACGCGCCTGAACACTTTCCTTTGTGCATGAACAGGAACAGGATGAAGTTAGCTATTGGCTACCAAGCATTTTAGAAGCCCTATTTTCGGCGATTTAGCCGTGATTAAACCTTGCACACCTCATGGATATGCATGGAACAGAGAAAATGAGCTCTAAAGATCCTGGATTGCATTGGAGTGGATGGCAAATATCGGCGGCGCGACGCTCTCGCGGGCCGTGTAAACAGATAACGACCAGCGGCCCGGCTCGGAAATTTATAAAAAAACTGCCAATCCCGAACTAGTTCGGGATTGGCACCCTGAACGTTAATAAGGTCCAAACTATCCCGAACTAGTTGTGCACATTCAACTTGCCACGCAAGCATGCTGCATTAGAACATAACATATTTTGGGTGATTTGATCAGGACATCCCTACTCAATGTAGCATTAAGTAGGCCTATGTCATGCACTCTGAACCTGCGGAGAGACCAATCTGTCTCTTTTTTTCTCTCTCTCTCCATCTCATGCAGTGTGTCACACACGTCTCACACACGGGTCTGAGGTCTCATTCCTGAGACTGTGGCAGGGGTGTCACACCAAATTCTGGGCCCTGGGTACAAGGATTCACTGCGGGCCCCCCATGAATGTTAACTATTGAAAAATAGCAGATCTTGTAGATCTGCTATTTTTTTTTAATTGTGAAAATGTGTGCAAGAAACCTATGTTTCCATGTCAGTGGTGCTCAAACATTTTCATGTCAAGGACCCCCAAGATGATATGTATTTGGCCACGGACCCCATCTCAAAATATTTAGTTCCAGGGACCCCCCAGAAGCAAAATTTGAGTTACAATTGTCCGCTTAAAAAATACATTATATTCAAAGATTTGCACACATTTTCACGACTTTTCAAAAATAGCAGATCTACAAGCTAGCAGCGTGGCACTCGGTGCCGCGCTGTGAGCTTGTATATCTGCTATTTTTCAATAGCAAAAGTTACTAGGGCCCCTCCACCTTGAGCCCTAGTAACTCAGTCCAACTTCCCCCCCCTTGTGACGCCCCTGGACTGTGGTGGCATGTTCTGCCACCTTTCAGATATACTGTAGCTGTGTATATCTCATCCTACATAGCATTATGTTTCAGTTTCATGTACAATTGACTGTCATCTTGTCTAGCCATATTGTCAGTGACGTTACAAATCCTACTTCAACTTGCAAAAGACTCACAAAGCCAAAAACCAAACAACTGCAACCTTTGTTTGACAGTGATACAAACATAATTGACACAAGTAATTAACACTTTGCAGATTACACAGAACATTGAATGACAGAAATGTGTTTAGAATTACGTGCAAGATCGTACTGAAATTGGAGTGGGAGTGTTGTGCACAAGTAATTAGGTTATACCATGGTAATGTCATATTTGTCCCAGTGATGACAACGTGACACACTATTTTCACTGTGTTCACTGTCCAAAGATTTTTCTCCATTTAGCCTATCTATTCTGGTTTCACCATAATGATGTAATGAGTGGGTCCTTTAATATAGCCTATCCCATGCCCCCAGTGCCTGCTGCCTTTTGATACACACGCTTAAACAATGTCATTGCATGCCCCAAACAGAGACAAAGATGGAGAGGTGTGGGGCATGCCTCTTGGCCGAGACTGTTAAGGGTGGAAAGGTGAGGTTCTCAATTGCAAGACTCAACTATGAGTTGAGAGCAAGGGGATTCTGAGCTTCAAGGCTCTTCCCTGATCCATAATAGATATTAAGGGGTTATTCTCTACTTTGAGAGAATGATTCAGATGGGAAGGAATAGCTACAGATTACAATCTATAATAGCTAGTAAGATTCAATTAACCAACGATCAGAGTATAGGTAGTGTTGGATGAACTTCATAGTATTCAGTTGGGGAAGAAATGACATAAGATTACGAAAGCGATACGTCATCCTAACAGAGACTGTCACTCTACTGAGCACCTCCTTCCAGTTTTCATTCAAACCCACTGTCCTCAGATCAAATCACTTTTTTTAGCCATCGTCATTGCGAAGGTCACTTTGTGTGAGGGAGTAGGGGGTGCTGAAATCTTAGATGTTCCTGCAAGACTAACATTAACACATGAAGCTAAATGAAGCCTCGATAGTGGTGTTTGTGTATCTGTTGCAAGAAATACAAAACGCTCACTGGATCACTATTGCACAAACATTTATAAATAAATATTCATAATACATATTTATGACAACTTTGTCATTTAACTACTGCACATGTAAATATGACACATTCCCCGATTCCTGGACAGGACTATACAGTACATTTATTTCTAAGTTTGTGATCTTGGGTAGTGTTGTAGTTATGCTGCCCAAACTCTGGCAATGATAAGCTTAATGTTTGATTGAAAGTGATGGGTATATTTCTAGTATATTTTGGTCATTTTATCACAGATATGTGAAAGGTTGGTCAATAAAATTAACTATATCGCCTCTTACAGGGCGAATGAAAAGGCCCAAAGGGAAACATAAGTGTAAAAGAAAATGCTGTATAGTCATCCAGACAGGGAGATAAGCGGAGGTGCCTTCAGAGCTGTTCACACCATTATCAGCAATGTTACACGCAAGAAGAAAATGTTGTGTTGTCGGTTTGCGATCATTCATTTTGTGATTCCATTTACTGTATACTATAAATGATACAGTATACTGTATAACATTCATCATTGGCCAAGGTTGGATACAGAAGGCAACAACAAATGCTTGGGTATAATTGGTTTATCAGATACCCAAAGTCTTATAATACTAAAAGTTAACAAGAAAGCAGAATTTGATTAACACTTTCCTTAAATGAAATGTCTCCTAAGCAACTGCCCTTGTGAATGAAATGGTAGTCCTGCTGGGTGAAAGAATTTAATAAAATAACACGCCCGAACTCGCCATTGAGCAGCATTTCTGTGAACCATTAAAGGTGTCTGTGTTCCATTCTGTGTTTTGGTTCCTTTGAACCTGGTTAAACTCTAGTGTCTCCTCAGCAGTGAACTTTACTAAACCATGTTTGGCGGCCGAGTTTCATCCACGTTTGGTATGACTCCCTAGCCGAGTCATACCAAAAGAAATGGTACCCAATGCCACTCTGCTTGGCACTCAAGGGTTGGATTAGGGTAAGTACAGATGTAACAATAAAATAGCCTGGAGATAGGTGCCTGACCTACAGTATGGGCTACAGTACATGGCTCCGGAACCGTTGGTTCCCGAGGCAACTTACCCCTAACCCAGCTACTGTACTAACCCTCAGAAAGATACAGCAGCTGACCAATCAGTGCAAGTTTA
>NC_137825.1:29931494-29938994 GCF_963921795.1 Nannobrachium achirus
CAAGAAGCGCCCTCTGTCACCGCCTCTGTGAGAGCGCGCCAGCCTCCTGGAAGGTCCTCTGCAGGGGTGTCGCACCAAATTCTGGGCCCTGTGGGTACTTTAACTATTGAAAAATAGCCGCGCTGTGAGCTTGTCTTTGAATATTTCAAATCCTTCTAAGTTTTTTTTTAAATGTTTCTATGCCAGTGGTGCTCAAACTCTTTCATGTGAAGGATCCCAGAGTGATATGTATTTGGCCACAGACCCCCATCTCAAAATATTTAGTTCCAGGGACCCCCAGAAGCAAGATTTGAGTTACAAATGTTTGCTTAAAAAATACATATATTCAAAGATTTGCACAGATTTTCACAACTTCTATTTTTCCATAGCTAAAGTATAAAATAATGAAGGCCCCTCCACCTTGGGCCCTATTAACTCAGTCCCACTCCCCCCCCCCCCCCCCTTGTGACGCCCCTGGTCCTCTGCAGTGACAGACAGGCTGTGAGAATATTATGTGCATATTGAACTCCTTTCTACTTCTCGAATCTACCTTCTATATGTTGATACCATGGGTTCAACTTGTCAGATTGTGCCCGCAGGACACACTGCCGGTAAACGAGGCCCCTGTCGGTGTAACTCGGGAGACTGAAGCGCAACAACATTGCCATCGGAATCCCAATTATAAATCCCACAACACAGTCCGCTGAGAGAGACAGAGGCACTCGGAAGAGAGTAAAGTGGGCCACGGAAAGTTGCCAGCTTCGCCTGAGGATGGGACTTTTCCTGGCGGAGGGTGGAATGCACAGCTCCTGTCTGTGTTGTGTTGTCTTCTGTTTTTCTTTGGCTCACTTTTGATTTGTAGTCCAACAGCTTTGGGCTGATCAGATAAAAAATGACAGGACCCCTGAAAAATGTTCCAACCTGTTATCTTTTTTTTTTCTTCCACCCCAACCCCCGCTCCCCCTCTCTCTCTCTCACACACACTCTCTCTCTTTTTCTTGTTCTTGTTCCCCCACCCCACCACCACTGTGCAGACTCTCTTAGAGCTGGGACATGGAGCCCCCCTGCAGTCAGAAACATACAGAGAAGTGAACAGCGTGTAAAACTGAGAACCTGCCTGTCAGTAAGATGAGTGTGAAGCTGCAGCAGGCAGCGGCGCTCCAAATAGTAGTGCAGTGCACGGGGGAATGAGACTCGCAGACAGTGCCTGTTAGTCTGGCAGCTCACTGTCTTCTCTATCTGTTGCAAGATGCCACTGAATCTGTCCATGCTTCATGCCAGAAGAACAGAGCCCGTTTGAATGACAGCCTCAAGAGACCGTCTAATTGTACCCTAAATAAAACAGCATTGTTCATTAGTGTTGCCCACTGTTGCCTGTAGGTAGAATGCACATTCAATTTAGAACGCATGAAACTTAATGCAATCTTAGTAGGGTACTTAGTCAACATTTATAGCCACTTAAACTCTATTTTTTCGACCGGAGTCCCTCAGGGGACTATAATGGGCCCCCTCCTTTTTTGTATTCTACACCAAACTTCTTCACCAATATTTACCTATGACATGCGCAAAAATAGATATGGTACTGTTCATGTGGTTAATGATGCACTAACTTGCTGTGAGTTTGTCAGTATAGAGTCCATATGAAAAAGGTGTTAGGCGTTTCACCATATTTCACTTAATTCACATGAGCTTGCCTTAACAGCTTGAGCATGATTTAGACTCTGTTGCACGACAGTGTTGCATGGCGATAAGAGCTGATCTGCATGCTCACGGCGTGTTGGGAATATTTTTGCCAAGAATGACATTCATCACATTGCAGGTTCAAAGTGGTTATTTTGAGTCTGAGCAAAATCCTGTCTTACTACTTTTGTCCTTCAGATGTTTCATTCTTAGACCAACCAGCAGATATCAGTCGAGGAGAGACACCTCACAATCTAATGGACGGGACAGTATGTTGTCACTTTGAAAGTGCCCCAGCAGTGGCTCAGGGGTAGAGTTGCCGTCTTAGAACACGGAGGGTTCCAGAAGGGTTCCCAGTTCGATCCCGGGCTCTCCCTGAGTTAGTGTCGAAGAGTCCTTGAGCAAGACTCTGAATGTGTGTGAATGTGTGAATGTAATACACGATCTCTCTCTGTAAAGCGCCTTGGATAAATGCACCATTTCCATTTATCCATCATATCTGTGCCAAAGATGTTAAGCGGATGAGGTACCCTTTCATTATGTCACAATCTTTCATGATTCTTTGGAGAATGAGATGTCCAGCAGTAGAATTAAAGAATTCACAAAATTAAAGCAAGTATGGCACATTTGTTTAGGCTAACATTTGTATAACACTGATGTTCTAAACTAATGTATAGTCCCTTGAATGGACACAGAGCAGTATGTCTTTGTTTTGTGTGTTTAACCTGATCAGTCACCTGAAGGGTTTTGACTGTATTCGGGGGTCACAGGTGTGTCTCATAATTCTCTGTCATTGACCCATGAGTAATTGTGCCTCTGTGTTTCTACCAGTAATTAGCCTCTCGGTGGCCAATAAGTAACAAGGACTGCAAACGGAGACAAGTTTGTTAAGCACAAGGCACATGACATGAACGCTATACCGTCCCCATTCTGGGCATGTCATAATAGGAGTAATTAGCTGATCTACAAGCTCACAGACGCATTGGGAGAATGTAGATCGGCTATTTTCGGTCAAGAGTTTTGATGTGTAAAGTGGTAAAAAAGGAGGGGGCCCTGGTCAACAAAGTATATAGTGTTTAGTGGTTAATGAAGACCTGTAACGTTAGGTGTGTGTGTGCGTGCGCGTGCGTGCGTCTGTCCATGTGTCTGTCCATGTGTCCCCTAATGACCTCTTTGCTCCTGGTCATTAGAGTGCTCTTCTCCTTTTGAGAAGCAAATGTGCTGGCCTGTGTTTTAGTGTAGCTAATGGCTCCACACCAGTTGTCACGTTGTCGTGGCCTGCCCTTTGAGACTGGGATGAAATTAGGAATCTCCTTCATTGCTTTTAATTTGCCCCAGACTTTGTGTTCTGATGGATAACGTAATGCCAAAGGCTCACTCATTACAGATGGCTGGTCTGAGCAGCTCATGTTCATGGAACGCGATCATGGATCATGCTGTGAAGCTAGCTGCCCTGTCACCATGTCTGTAGAATTTGCTGTATATATGTGTGTAGACAGCCTGTTCATTTTGGATTGTTATTTCGGTGTGCTCGAACATTTGCCGTGTAGCAAAACATGCAACGTTGACTCACTACAGTATGTATTAGCAAGAATATAAAAAATGCTAATCTATGGCATATTGGTACGACTCCTGTCGCCATACGATATTGTCACTAACAGTGAATACTGTCTTAATACCTTGGTGCAGTGGTTCTCAATCTTGGGGTCGGGAACCCAAGTGGGGTCCCCAAATTATTTTGTGGGGTCCCCAGATGATTAGCTTAATGTCATTTGTTTTCTCACTCAACAGTAAACAAACCAACACACAGTATAAGTGCACTGTACAGGGTATCTGCACATTTATAAAGTCACAATTTAAGGACTTTCAAGACCGTTTTAATACCAAACGGGCCAAACTGTCAAATATTAAGTAAGCTAGAGGCAAAGACGATCTCGCACTGCGAGGCGTTGTGAGCTTGTAGATCTGCTATTTTCACAATATTTATCTGTGGAACCGAGTCACATTAAATGTAATACCTACAATTCCAAGTGCGTGTCAGAGTGGGGGTCCCCAGTTCAAATATGTTTATTTTGGGGGTCACGGCCTAAAAAGGTTTGAGAACCCCTGCCTTGGTGCAATGCACCTGCTCAGGCCCATAGGTGCCCTATGTGCATACATTGCATATAACATGTTGCTCAGGAACTCATTTCGTCCCTGCATGGGGAAGTCATTCTCCTAGGTGACATTTGAAATCGGCTTTAGCCTAAAGTCGTCTTTGACCCTGGCTGTATGGAGGCCTTAAGCCATTGATATGGAACCCTACAGTTTCTTAAGAATGACATTCTTTTGGGCTTTTCTTTGCCCCCCATTTCACTGTTCAATATAATGCCTGAACATCCTTGATCTTTTCACACAGGATGGCAGACGGAGGATTTTCTCGCAGTAAGAATCATTAAAGTGATCCCTTTGCCAAAGGTGGGGGGGTTATGGGGTGGTGTTTGAGGGGTGGGGGTGTCACAGTCAGATAATGACATTCCTTAGACCCAGAGATGGACCCTAGAGCTCCATCTAAGCCGCTAGGTTTGACCTGTGCACAGTTCTGGTACAGAGTTTGGCAAACCCATCCTACTGTATAGGTAGGGATATCCGTCCAGAAAGAGGTATGCCATCGAAATGATCAAGGCTCCGGTAGTGCTACAGTGTTTCTTCCACAAGCTAATTGGCAATAAATACCGTTTTGGCTTGTAATCTGTGTAAATACTAACACTTCTTAGCCGTAATATGTCAATCCAGGAAGTAAAAAATGTATCAACAAATTAGAAGAATTACCAACATCTTAAAATCGTCCACACAGTTTTAGAGGGTGACAAATATTGACACTTAAAGGGGCACTCCACCACTTTTCAACCTATGTTCATATAATTGGTCCTCACTCAAAAATAGCTTTTTTTTCTTTTTTTTTTCTCAGAGGAGGGCTGTGGGCAGGTCAGAAACCCATCGTCTTGTGACATCATCGATTGCCAATCCAGCTTATAGAAACTGCAGGCTTTCTATTCCTGAAAAGTTGCAATTTTAAAGTGGAAGCCATTCTCGCGATAATAAAAATCTAAATATTTTTTTCAAAAATATTGATTACATTTTTTTGGGGGGGAAATGATGATGTCACAAGACGATGGATTCTGAACTTCCCACAGCTCTCCTAGGAGACTTGGACTGAGTAGAAAGAAATTGTGATATTTTATCATGAACATTAGTGAGGACCTATTATATGAAGACAGGTTGAAAAGTGGTGAACTACCGTACTCCTTTAACATACATTTTACATCCTTTATTGTTTGGCCTGACATGGCAAGCTTGCTTAACTTATAGGATGAATAAGCTTACTTTACAGTACATTCCTCCTGTTTACTCTGGCCAGACCTGGGCAAAATAATGTGATATGTTTCAAATATTGTCAAAGACTGTGACAAATAACGTAGTTTTCTCATCTGGCAGCAATGATTCTACTGAAATGTCTGGCAAGTTCAATCGGGCACACCTCGAATAGTCAGACAAAATTTAAACCATTGTGAAATATACTTCTTCCAAGTCAGGAATGGAGCCTTCACAGTGTAGTTGCACTACAAAACTTTCAACTGTGAAGGCTGCATTACAAAAGTTGGGCTCTGTGGGAACATTTATTTTACACTTCATCTGTCTTTGTCACCTACTGTAAATGCATTCTTGTCATTTTCTATTTTAGCCTAGCTATTACGTTACCAATGCCAACAGCAACAGAAAAGATGCCTCATCATTCACTAATTTCATTCATTGAGTTCTGCTTCAGATCCTGTGAGCTAAATGATCTGTGAGTTTGTCTTTCATAGCACCAGTTAGACTGCGCTGCAAATGTTGCAGAAAACCAAATTCTGGTGACTCCTGACCAACAAACATCCAAGGTATTTCTCATCATTTGTTGTGTTGTGCAATTGCAATACAGCAGTTGCCACCCCACATTTTCCCTCTCTGTTTCCCAGTCTCAGACTGCCCTAACTCAATTGCCCCCTCTCTTTGATTTCAACTTTCATGAGTTTTACTGAAAATCTTTGCGGTGAATTTGATTTCACTGTGTGGAGTGATAAAAAAAAAAACTATAAACAAACAGCAATGCTTCTAACATTTCCTAGGGGGGAAAGGATGTGGTGAGCCTTACTGAAACTACAGTACAGTTGCTACCAATGTAAATGAGTTTACACAAGTTACTGTCTTTCCATTTGCTCCTTTTTCCTGAATAGTTGTGATGTTAACGGGGGATTAGTTGAATAACAGTTATTGGATTTAAGCATGCAGTGGCTGCACTGTGTGATGTGACAGAGTTAAAGCGATAATAACTGTTAGTGCTCGACGGCGGTATTGAGGCAAATTCAACTAAGTTAATTCCTTGCTGATGGTGACTGTCATCATTCATCTCCAACCACCAGTGTCTTTGCTACCAACGCAAACACAGACAGTATAGAACGGCTGACAGGTTGATTTAAGCTGCTTTGTTTAGGGTCGATGATGAGTTAAGACTCGCGCACACAAGCCTTACTCTTCTGTTTTCATTCAAAGGATTTATAATGTTAAACCCGGTTTAAAAAAATGAAATTGGAGCAAATGTTTTGCGTTTTTAGACATAAATTGTGATCAAGTCAAAGAGCAGATATTTTCATTTTGAAGCCGCACATAAAGTAGCGTGATGTTGTGCTGCCAGGGGACTGGGTTGTGACCTTGGAGAACCTGTGGTTAACCTGTGGTTTATGTTAGGCTACAGTATATCTTTTATCTGGTGAGATCTCCTCCAAACGCTTTATTTTGTCTCCTTTTATAAAAAAAAAAGCTCCTGTTTCCACTGACATTCTTGCATTTCAAGGGGGTCCAGTTTAATGTTCAGTCCGGTTCTCCAAACCCACCTCATTAGTCTGCTATGCCGCTTCCACTACACCGCTTCTTCCTGCATGCATATGTGCATATCTCCACAGTTATTTATGCTCTGTTTTGTTTTCAACACCCACATCTTGTGACGGCGTGGCTGCCAGGCATGGAGCAGTCAAAACTCCTTTTCTCTCCAACCCGTTACTACTTGGCTGGAGAATTTATGGCCAAGTCGTTGCCCCTGAGACAGAAGCTGAGAGCAGCCTGCCTGCCTGGGCCCTCTCTGAAACCCGGCACCCTTCCCGTGTGACGCACCAAACCCTTTGGATGTGTTGGACACCACTGGCCGAGGCCAGTGACAAGCGCTGTATGTATGACACCCCATTCCTCCAGCACCTGCCCAGTCACCTGGAGCTATGACGGTTCTTTTCATCTTCGCGCCCTCCCCGCAACTCCTCCACCCCGACCTGCACTTCAAAATTTGTTACCCAAATCAAAGGTGCATGCGCTTTGTTAGGGATTGAACATTACACCGGTGTCATGTAAGCTCCTTGAGCAGAACAGCTGCAGGTAATTCATAGACAGAGAATCCCAGGCTCTTTGTCACCGCTGTCTGTCCTGGTGTTCGCCAAAGCCAGGAGTGGGTGTAAAGTCCTCTTTGCCATTAACACTCCAGCCCTGTGGCCTGTGAGCTTGGCAGACCCTCACTCTGTAAATGAAACCAGGAGATGCTGGCGGTTTGGACAGCACCGCTGTTTGGGACCACATGCTAGTCAGGCTACTAAAAGTGCAGTAGCTCTGACAAGTATTGTGTCGCGGGCCAAAAGAGCTTTGTCATACGCCTACACAAATATCTCCAAAATAAAAGCTTTATGTTACAAAAGAAGACCAAGGGCTATGAGGTCAGCTGCATGTAGCCGAATTTGTAACAAACCTCTAAATTTCAGTTGCTGGTGCCAAGCGGGA
>NC_137825.1:29943994-29991494 GCF_963921795.1 Nannobrachium achirus
TTCGGTAATATCGCTGTCACACAATCAACATAACTGGGCAGTCGCACAGCATATGATCTTACATTTAGAACCACATGGATCCCTCTGAATCGTGGTGTGGTTTTGAAGTGAGTAGTGAATATAATACATTCTGGCAAGTAGGCTGCAGTTAAAAAAAAAAGGTCATTCCAGACTTAAGCGAAGAAAAGAATCATCTGCCAACATTATAATCACCTATCAGTATTTGCAAGGAAAAAGCCAGTAAGCAATGTGTAAATTGTGGGTGGGGAGGGTGCATTTTGGACACTTTATTAGTGAGATTATTCTCTCACTTGAGTAATTCTCTAGTTGCTCTGACTTGGTGAAATGTAACCAAAATAACAACACTTAAACACGAGGAAAACATTCCAATGGTTTTTTTTGTGTCCTCCTCTGGTTTTTGGTGTGTGTGTGCCTGGGAGTAGTGGTCTACCATCAAGGAACTCCAGGGCAGGGGGGAGCAGGGCAGGCTTGAGGGGAGGTCTGGAAGGTCACATAGCAGGCGCTGGAGAGTGCGCTTTGGAGTGGAGAGGCCAGGGACGTCACAAGGGGGGGAAAAGTGGGACTGAGTTACTAGGGCCCAAGGTGGAGGGGCCTTAATTATTTTATACTTTAGCTAAAGAAAAATAGCAGATATACAAGCTCACAGCGCGGCACAGAGTGCCGTGTTGCGAGCTTGTAGATCTGCTATTTTTGAAAAGTTGTGAAAATGTGTGCAAATCTTTGAATATATGTATTTTTTAAGCGAACATTTGTAACTCAAATTTTGCTTCTGGGGGGGTCCCTGGAACTAAATATTTTGATTATTTTATTTATTTCTGTTACCAAATACATCATTTTGGGGGTCTTTCACATGAAAATGTTTGAGCACCACTGACAGACATTTTTCAAAAAACCTTAGAAGCATTTGAAATATTCAAAGACTTGCACACATTTTCATGATTTTTCAAAAATAGCAGATCTACAAGCTCGTATATTTCTATTTTTCAATAGTTAAAGCACAAAATAATGTGTTCCCAGTCTAAAATGTGTTAAACCCCCTCCCCCTATGATGGACATTCATGGGAGGCCCGCAGTGAATCCTTGTACCCAGGGCCCAGAATTTGGTGCGACACCCCTGGGAGAGGCTGAGTGCCCTCTGCAAGGAGAGAGTCCAGTGACCACAGTCTAGAGGTCAGCACAGGAGTGGCCCCCCTTCACCAGTCCCTTCTGTGTTTTATTTCTCCATAACAAAGATGGGGAAACAGGCTGTGACTGAGCACCCCTCGACCTACCGCTCTGTTTGTGTGGAGGGCGGGGGCAAAGATATTGTTCCACCAAGTCCCTCAATGTGACAAGAATTGATTGATATCTTTGTGAAATTTCAGTGAAGAAGCCTGTTCTCGATAGAGTCGCGGTGGGGAGTCTTCAACATAATTCCAATCGAGATGGGGATGGGTTTTCAACACCTCCCGTCAAGATGCGGTATGTCTCAGCAACGCTGACAACAGGGCAGGTCTGTTTTCCATCACGGACATTGTCGCGTGCTACAGCATCATGTCAGAAATGTGCCGAGCTCAGCTCTTGGATTTGGACGGCAATTGCTCTGCAGGAGTGATAGACGGTTAGCAGAGCCAGAGGACGGATGGGGGAATGTGACAGCGGTCTAATTTACGAGTGCAGGCAGTGGAATGGGTCTGCGGTCGTCATCTGAACAACATTGAAACCACGTTTTCCAGGTCGAAGCCACAAGTGCGGCGTGAACTGTCTGGAAACACAACGCCGATGAGGGTCAAGAAAATCACAGTCTGATCTTGAACTGTGACTCAGTAGACAGCAAGGAACGTTATCCGTCGTTTACTTGTCTGAGCTCCCAAACAGCCAGATAGTGTGGTTGAACTTAGCGTGGTCTCTTGACCAGAAGTTCAGTGGTTTGTTATTATGCCTCACTTTAGCCTACACATGTTCCAAGTTACAACTTGTTCTTGGACATGAACTCGTCAACACAGGGCTTTTTTTCGTGTGAATCTATGCAGAGGAAGTGGTAGGCCTACGAGTACGCATCAGTAGGCGTGGGGAGGCACACAGAGGTTTCCTACCGTGCTGGTTTCTAAGGTGACCTGAGAACAGTCGTAACCAGGTCCGGCTCTTTCTCAGGCCTGATCAGCATCTTGCCACAAAGGAGGACATGTGTTCACCCCCAACCCCCCCTTCGACTCCCGCCCTTCCCCACTCAATCCGACCAGCGTGGCTGGACACAGGCAGCCAATAAAACCAGGATTAGGAGGGAGTCTACACATACTGGGCTGTAGCGAGAAAGTTTCTGAACACGCCCAATCCCGCCCTCATCCTCTCACACACGTCTTTTCTTTCATTACTCCTCTCACTCCCTCATTCTTACCATCTTTCTCTTTGTTTATTTCACTCACCCCTTTTTTTCTCTCTCTTCGTCTGCCGTTTCCTTTCAGAATCCTCACCCTGTAAGCTCTTGACACAATGGGGCTTCCAGAAATTACTCATTTTGCAGGGGCTGCTCAGCCAATTCTCAATGCCACTTGCCTACCTCCCCCACATACTTGGATCCTGTGTCTTTCCCTGTTATGATAATGAAATGTGTCCCATCACAATGACAAAGTTTGTGTGTGCATGACTGCTTGGCTGTGTGTGCCGTATGTGGCTCTGTGTGCGCGTGTATCTTTGTGCCAGCAAGTTTATGTGAATATACACTGCTTTGCATATTTTTGCATGAATCCAAGTTCCTCTACGTAATTTTCATCAGACTGAAACCCACAGGTTGAGAACCACTGACATATTGCACATTACACCATTGCAGAGCAGGTTCTCACCGTTGGCTCTATCTCCATCTGTGTAGCAATTACCTACTCATAACCATCATAATCATAACCAGGTCATCTGGTGTGCAACGTGTCCCTGTCTGCACAGGAAAAACATCGTTGACTGACTTGATGTGTCTGGACTCCTCTGGAGTACTGCTTCCCAAACCAGGCACGTGCACATATAGACATCAAAGGAGGCTTGAGCCCCTGCCCTTTTATCCATCTGTAAAAAGTGCCGTCTCCAGACCATGAATGCGTTTTTTTACTATGGTGAAAGAAATGCCCTTTTCCATGCCATACATGAAGGCAGCATTCAAGCTTAGATAATTGCCTTGTCCAAACTCCTGAACTTGAATGCAGCATCTTATGTTGAAAGAATTGCCTTCTCTGTGTAGAAATCAAGCATCCATTTCACCAAATTTCAGCCCCTGACTCTCTGCACGTCCCTGTCCCGAAAAAGTGGGTCGGGGCCCATTTGCGGGTCGCAGACAGGTTTTTATGGGTCCCTCTGTTTTTTGGTTTCCTACATTTAGTTTTTTAATTATTATTATTATTCAAAATATTTTCAAAAAACGTTCCCAAAAAAGCTATTTTTCCATGAATTAAAAACTAATTTCAAAATTTTCAGTAATGTCATGACGAAATCAAAGAAATTCCATAAATTATGCCGCACAATGTTTAAGAAAAATAGCCGCTTGTAGATCTGCTGTTTTCACTAGTTTGGGTCCCGGACAAACGTCTATAATTTCTCTTTTGGGTCTTGAGCGAAGAAGTATGGGAACCACTGGTCTGGAGTGCTCTGGCTGGGTGGATGTGCCTCTCAGTGGAACCACTGGTCTGGAGTGCTCTGGCTGGGTGGATGTGCCTCTCAGTGGCCGGAGGAACCGCTGCTCATCTGTCTGCCGTGGCTAAAACCCCCACTAACGTGTCCTGGAAGTGGGAGAGCGCAGGGGATGATATTGATGCCTTTGTCAGGACTTTGTAAGCCGGGTGACAAAGACGACAAGCATCCCCCCCCCCCCCCCCCCCCAAACAAACCTTTTTCATTAGAGCAGCAAACACTTCATCCCTGGGCTATGAGAGGAAAGTCGTATTGGGGTGTGTGTGTGGGGGGGGGACGCGCACGCGCTTGCGTCTATGGTGTGTGTATATGTGTATATGTGTGAGAGAGAGAGAGCATCGTCCCACAGGGAAGAGCCTTAAACCCCTTAGCGGTCTTCAGCCGGACACTGAAGACCGGCCTAATTAAAGGGCACTTAAGCCCCACAATGTGCGGCGGTGTGGGTTGGAGATGACGGGGGTCCCCAAGTTGGAGGGACAGTATTCATGGCACTCGTAAACAAGAGGGCTCCGGGGACAGAGGGAGAGAAGACGGCTATGTGCCAGAGACTTTGTTCACACAAGATGAAGAGTCAACAGCACCTCCTCCTCCTCCTCCTCCTCCCTTCACACACTCCCAGTAGCCATCCCCCCTAATAACCACCTTCTTTAGAGGGGCTGCAAACACAATGCCCTCCCACTCCCCTCCTCTTGCTCTCAATCACCGTTGGGACAATGAACGGAGCCCCTACACCCCCAACCCCCCCCTGCACTGCCCCCCCACACCCCCCCGAAACAGACACTTCTTTTATTGAAATTCTTTGGTGTTCTAATCCTCAGCTTCCTCCAGGGGCAATAATGGACTCCCCGCGTCAGCCTTTTCCAGCGAGGCTATCATCCAGCCCAGCCTGGGTCACAAGTCCACCTCTCCTATTGTGGAAAACTATTCTCTGGCAGTCTGCTCCTCTCCTCTCCTCTCCTCTCCGCGACTACGCGGCGCACTAGTTCCACCATTCTTCTTCAGAGCTCATTCACATTAAGAGCCGCCATTCTTCTTTCTATGTTCAATTAATGTGTTCTCCCTGAAGAGTAGGGTATCGCTGGTGAACTGAAATTATGAATTTCATCCCTCTTGATTGTGAGTGTCATTGCTGTTCTGTAAAAAAGTAGTCAAGTAGGTGCATATTTCCAAACCAAAGACACATAACTAGCGAAAAGTATGGATTCATGAGAAATTACAAGGTAGCAAGTTAGACTAACAGCATCATTGTATCATTGATGAAAATCATATTTGGGTTTCTCCATGATGAGGTTAAACCATTGCCACAATACAGAGGTGTAGATAATAATTTTGATGGACATTTATTTATCCCTGTGGGGAAATTCAGGAGTCGTAGCAACAATGGGCAATTGGGCATAATCTTACAGGGAAGAGGGTCTATTGTGAAACAGTGACTTATTATAGAACAATGGCTTAAAAAAGACGTGGGTCCAATCAGTGCCACATATCCACGGTGGGGCCTATCTCTGTGCTTCAGCACTGCAGGTGTATGACAGTGCAAGCCCCAGGGATGGGAATAGGCGGTCGGAAATGTGTTGACGGTGACATCTGCTGGTTACTTGTCAACATCAGAATCAAATTCTGATGTTTTTTGCTTTGCCAGACACCACATTATGAGGAATTTGTGGCATGTTTGCCGAGAACCAACAATATGGCAACAATTAACATGATGAGCCAGTATTAGCCCTACTGTATATACTGAAATGTATGGTACTACAGTAGTCTACTGTACAGGAAGTGTACAATATGCAGCAAATGTGACATTGTCACTGTTTAAACTCAACAGTGCCCATCTACAGACCAAATGCATTATTTCACCAGAATATTGAGCTAGTCACATCACTGAATAAGATGCTCATTTGGATTTAAATTCACTCGTGCCATGAAACTAGAAAGAGGAGTTCTGCAGAAAGCTGTGTAACGTCACTTTACACTGCATTAGTATCTATAGTATCAGCTGTAACCTCCCTCTTTGCTTTTCCATTAGGCCAAAGTACCCTTTAAGAGACACAATGTGACATTGGCAGGAATATGAGGTAAACCAAAAAAAGTGTATGTTGTTGGCCACATGCACATTGAATCTTTACTAATAAGCGTAGGTGTATGTGTTGTATGTATTTTGCGATGAGCTATTGTTCTATTGGAGCATAAAGCGGGCCAGATTAATTGGGTCGGATTAACACAGTGTGATGCCATAGGGGGAATATATTTTAAATTGCCCCCTCCTTCCACTGTACACGTAAAAAAAGTTAAATTTACTATGGCTGTCAAGACCATAGCTTTGTATGGAATTATAGCTAAAGGACAGACCCATCACAGTATGGCGTCATAGGTATGATTGGGCCAACAAATGCCATGCTGCCCCTTACAATTTGTGTCATTTAGTTTGAAAGCTCTAAAATTTGAGGACTGAGCTTGACAAAAATACAAAGTGCAGTAGAAAATGAGAAGCAGCCGTCATATTACCAAAGTATTAGCTGTAATTAAAGGAAGAATCATGCTGCTGGCTCCACAGAGGATAGCTTAGCAGAACAGAAATAACACTACTAGACTATGTAACATTAAATTATAATGACAATACAAAGCTATATATAATGAAAACTGTCAAGCTCACTACAGTCTATTGGGTACAACATTTAGGCCAAGAGGACAACTGTCTTGTAAACTCCCAATTGCCCCTAAAAACTATACTGCTATTGAATAATCTGTGCAATGACAAGTTATAGGCTGTACTGTATATCAAATTGTGGCATAGAAGATTACCCTTTTTATGATGTACTGATTTTACCTGCTTTTATGGGGCTTCTCAAAAAACGGCAGCCCTGTTTGCAAAGACCATGAGCGATGCCAGAAACTGCATATAAGTACGAAATGTATCTCATCATTAAAAGGTTTTATTACAGGCACGAGTCCTCGAAACAGAATCACGTTACATCTGAAAGCCCAAGTCTGAGTGCCCTGCGGCCATCAGTCAATACTCACTGAAATGTAGCGTGCTGAGGAACATATCTAAACATCTATTAAATGTATGGTTTTGAAGAAACAGGGGAGACCACAGGACTTTGAAGCCTGGATTTGATCATCCTCAGACAGTAGTCAGAGTTGTTTCAGGGCAGAGATCTGGTTTCCACACCCTCTCAGCTAAATGGAGGAGAAGTGTTTTTCAGTTGGGTGCTGTGCGATAAAACATGAAAGCGATCCCCTGTGGACCGAGCAACTGATATGGCTTCATTCAAATATCTCTATGGTTTAATAAGCACATTACTTTAATATTTTGGGAATTCGGGATCGGGAAACACTTTCAGTAAATGGAATGCCCTCCCCATTTTGAAAGCAATATGGCATCTTTCCCAGGGGTGTACACTCAGCTTGCTGATGACTTCATGTGGTTAATTAGAAATTAAGTCTCAACATCATCATTTGCCCAGAGGACATTCAAAATATATTTACTGAGAGTGTAGTCACTGGAAGATTGGAGGAACCTTTAACAACCTTCAACCAACTGAAATGTTTGACACGGCCTGCTGAGGGCTTTGTTTTGTTAATTTGAATTGCAGCTCATCCCCATCATTTCCCCAGAGGGCAAAAGTATATTTCAAGTTCCCTCAGAAATGGAATAAAAAAAAATGAAAAAGAAAGAAAATCTTAGCTTTAGTTTCACTCACTTTAAATTGGAACATGTTTTCCACAAATCCCAGACATAGTTTGATCATGACTTGGTTTTGTTGATTTGAATACGTGTCATTCTCCTGAGGACAAGTGCATTTATGTTACTGAAGAATCGAAGGAGCCTTTAATAATTGTAGTTGCACTCTCTTTTAAAAGACCCGAAGCCTTTCCCAGGAACTGTCACACATAGTCTGAAGATGACTTCATTTCGTTGACTTGACATTACGTCTCATCACATGTCTTTCTCTCTGTCCAAAGGTGTATTTTATCAGTGTCATGTATTTTGTTATTATTTCCAGTGCCAGCAGTGATCTCAGCGCATTGTCCTCCTTTTACGCACGTAGTGAAGAGGAGCTCTAGGTTTACACACTGCTTTAACAAGGCTGTAGCACCCAAGGCCATGAGCATGAGAGAATACCTTGTCAGCTGGCCAAACCTGTTGCACTGTGGTACCCTAAAAGAAACATCGGGGATCATGTGTCCTTGGATGTAAATAGAACATAGTTGACCTCCATGGCCCCGGGCGACGGTGAGCCTAAATGAAAGTGTTTGGCCTTATCTGTGGATCTAGAACATGACACTGTTGATCTCCTTTGATTCTGAGTCTGGAGCATCGACCCTGTCAGTCATTTTCACTGCCCCTGGCAAGGTCTCCTCTTTCTCAGCCTACGTATGAAGTCAAGGGCCCCCTTTTGTGCACCGATATCAGATGATAACCAAAATTACGTCAGAGCCAGTGGCTGTTTCGATGAACCATAACTTAGTAACAGCAGATGCTGTGACAAAATCTGCTTGGGATAAACATAGCTCTAATGGTAAATTGTTTGATGAGCTGCCATGGAAGCCATGCTTTCCCCCCTTTATATCAACTAGTAGTCTCTAATATAATATGTTACATCTACAAAATAATTGTAATTGTTTATTTATGTATAATGTATTTATTTATGTATTTTACTTTCCCCTCTGCTCCCTCCCACCGCGAGGAAAGTAAAATACATAAATACATAGGCTACGTCACGTATTTAGGGGGCGTTTTCGGCAGCGATGCGGCGCGCGACTGGGCCAATCCGGACCACGTGACAGCCGGAAGCCAACCGGGGCGAAGTGCGAGGAGCAAAACATCACGCATCAGAAAATGACGACGTTCTGTGATGAAGAGCCGTGCTGTGTTGTCACCACAGCTGTTGGCTAGAAGACCAAGGCGAAAAAAAGTGTCCGCCGTGTCTTGGCTTCATTGTTGCTCTGTGAACAGATGGGCGCCGTTCCCAGCTCGCTCGGAACTGAACGAACATGGCTTCGGACGAGTAACGGACACGTCGGAGCCTCGCCGTTATCTCCCTTCACCTTATTATCAGTAGTATAAGTGACGGGGAGGGAGACACTGATAACGGACTGTCTGCGGTGTCAATACACAGAGGGTCGGAGTTGAAGCCATTTTTTCCCTCCCTGTGTGTGAGTATATAATGGTTAATGTAGTTAATTAACTAACTGTTCCACTTCTACTACTGTAACTAACTTGTAGTGGAAGTAGTGGATTCGTATCACCATTTTGATAATTTGTGTTTTGTTTTGCAACTTGGTAAAGAGCATGTTGGAACGAGCCACTGCTTGCTACATGTTGACTCTAGTCAAATCTAGTCAATTAGTTCACATTATTATTCACGTAGGAAACTTGACCTACTCTAACGCATTTCTAACATTCCAATTTCTTGACATCTTTAATATAATATTGCCCTTAGGCTACCTACCATATTGTGTTGCTCGTCATTGAAATAGGCCATAGGCAATAGGCATAAAAGCAAGCTTGCATATTTCCACATGTGAGCACTTTAAACTAAACAAAAAGTTAAAAAACAATTTTAGTTGTGTTCATACTTTGCCTGATACATCCAGCAGTAAGGTAGCATGTCCTGACTCTTACTAACTCATTGGACTATTCTGTGCATTGACCTATATTTGTATCAGTCCCTGTGCAGTACATCTCCCGGGGAAGATAGGACTGCGGCTTGGTACACCGTGGCAGCTGGCATCATGAACGTGGGCACGGCACACAGCGAGGTGAACCCCAACACCAGGGTGATGAACAGCAGGGGGATCTGGCTCTCCTACATCCTGGGCATCGGCCTGCTTCACGTCATCCTGCTCAGCATTCCGTTCGCCAGCGTTCCTGTGGTCTGGACCCTCACCAACCTCATCCACAACCTCGTCAGTACAATTTACTGTTCACAATTTAGTCATTTAGCACAGTTTTTCCTCAAACCTTCAAATGTCATGGTCTCTCATTAACTGACAGTTGACAGTGTACAAATGGAACCAAATGAACCCGTCATTTGTACACTGTCTGAGTTACAGACTTGTATGGGTCAATTTAGACCCCTCTAAAGGAACCCTGGAGTCAACTTTGAGAGCCACTGATTTAGCAGACACTCTTAATCCAGAGCGACTTACAGTAAGAAAGGTAATGCATCAACATCAATACATCAAATTCATAGAAATAGTTATCTAAGAAAAACGTAGGTAGACTTGAGCGACTCTCACAACGTTCCTCACGGCAACTTGCTTGATTTAGCTCGCTCGTTGGTGCCTCTCGTGGATCAAGGACGCTTGAGATGACGCGCCTCTGTCACGGTCAATAACTATTCTTTATCGGCCAAAACGGCATGAAAACCCTATTCACCATTGAGGGTAGGCAAGTGCTACGTTAAGTGCTATGGGCCAAGGTGGAGTCTGAAGAGAGTTGAGTCTTCAGGCCATGGCGGGAGCTAGGGAGTGAATCTGCAGTTATAATTGCGCTGGGGAGTTTTGGGGCCAGGAGGGCGAAGAGTCTAGGGCGAGTGGATTGTTGTCCTGGGGTTTTTAGCGAGGGTTGTCAGTAGAATGCCGCCACCACCAAACTCTCCTCCCGCACTCCTTTTAGTTTGAATTTTAGACACCCATGGACAGTTTGGTGTAATGCCAACCTCCTGGATATCCCCAGGACAAAGAAACGAAACAGGGGGTGACACGGGGCCTTCTCCGCGGGCACCCCCTCCCTCTGGAACTCACTCTCGGCTCACATCAAAGATGAGCTCACTCTCGCCACTTTTAAAATCACACTCAAAACCCACCTTTTCAGACTTGCATGCCCTACCTAATCCTAATCCTTCCCTTTTCACCTTTACTTCTACAGTTTTTAACCTTTTTTACTATTTTTTCCTACTAAAGTTGTTTTGTATAAAGGGGACTTTGAGTTCTCAGAAAAGCACTATATATATTGTATTTATTATTATTACTGTAGTATGGGGTGGAGATTAAAATAGTCAAATGCAGACAGGCATGGTGATGTAGCAATCATAATAACCTATCCTACTATAGGTGAAAAGTGAATTGAGTAAGTGCAGTGGCAGCTTTCCATTCTAGGTCTTAATCTCTTTGGGTAAGCTCCCTACCAGACTTACCCTCAACTAACGCACCAAACTCATACCTAAACTTGACCAGTTCTAACCTAATTCCTAACACTACCATTTTAACCATATACCTGAATTTACCCTTGGGGAATATAAAGGTTGATCTCATCCTAGTTTAAATGCAACATCTGTAATCTAATGCCTAAATGCAACCATTTTAAGGTTGTACCTGCATTTAGGTTTGGCTCTGCTTTGCTGTTTCGTGCAATGCATCATGGGTATGAAATGACTGCCCTTTCAGGAGTCACTACACACAGTTCATTTTTCTTTATTGTTCATTCTGAAATTGGCGGAAGTAATGTTTCAAATGACTGAGCTATTGCCCAGCCTAGCATCATAACGTTTTTGATGATGTTTCCTCCAGCTTGCTGTATGCCCTCATTGCCCTGGCCTGGCTGTAATCTTAAAGCACAATATCAGCCAGCTCACATTGAGCTAAAAGTCTATAACTATTCTTCTGTATACAATGAAGTCTGTGTACATTTAATCGTGTATTTGTTTTCTTAACAATGACAACCTTGAAAGTACCTTTTTCACAATGGCTTTCCCTGTAGGAAGTTAACACTCAGACTGCCATTGGTTTCCCATAAATAATGTCATTTACTGCCAAGGCTTTTTCCTATGTTATTTACCAGAGTTTCGATGGCGCTGTTGTGTGCGCGGCAGTGGCCGTTCAAAGTCTTTCACACGGAGAAGAAAAAATACAGCCGCGATGATCTGTGTGTAAGCTATGGTCCATAGAAAATATGGCCATTTTGACCAAACAAGCCATATGGGAAAAGAAGCGGAGATAAATCCATGTTTCTGCAGCGAGCTTGAATACAACTCAAAGGGGACCGGATGTCAGCGGAATACTTTTCCCGCTAGGAATCATGGGAAATGTAGTTGTTTCGCTCACTAGGCGGCTATCGGTTACCATGGGGGGGGACGTTAAGATGCCTGTGGACGTCTTGGGCACTCAAAGTGTTTAAAAAAATTAAAAAAATAAGCTAGAATGCGTCCAGGAACAAGATTCTAAACTTCTTCCAGAACCAATTATTTTTCATGCTTCTGTGTCAGTGACTATGATGGATAAATACCTTTATTATCCCACAAGGGAAAATCAGTCGCCCAAAGGCGGCACAACAGTTAACGTTACAACGTTGCAGGTAAAGTATGAAAAAGCAAAAGTAATGTACAGCGAAAAAACAAGGCAAACAAAACAAAAAAATAAGAAGCATCCACGATACAGAGCATATCTGATTAGTGTATGTATTTGGTCCATTGCAGTGCATGTACCTCCTGCTCCACACCGTCAAAGGGACCCCCTTCGAGACGCCGGACCAAGGCAAGGCTCGCCTCCTCACCCACTGGGAGCAGATGGACTATGGTGTGCAGTTCACCGCCTCACGCAAATTCCTCACCATCACTCCCATCGTCTTGTAAGTAATGGCGAAACTAGTCATGATGTCCGTCTCTGACCGCGTAGCAAGTCGCGAGGATGGGATGTTCTGGGGGGTGGGCGTTGAAGGGCCCTAGAACACTGATTCCCATTCAGTGGGTCGCCACCCATTTGTGGGTCACGAATCAAGTAAAAATCCCAGTTTCTTTTCCTTCTTTTAAAATATAAAAATACATATTTCAAACGTGTTTTCTTTTTTTCTTTTTATATATATTTTAAAACTGACAAACAGACAAATCTAAGAAAAAATATATATATATTTAAGAAGTAGCCTAGTGAAAATAGATGATCTATTCTACAAGCTCACAACGCGGCGCGAAGTGTCGCATTGTGAGCTTGTACAGTAGATATGCTATTTTCACTAGTTTGGGTCCCAGGCAAACGTCTAATTTCTCTTTTGTCTTGAGCTAGAACGTTAGGGAACCACTGCCCTAGAATGCCTAGTAGGATCCCTGCTGACCGCCAACAAGACCCTTTTTGTCCTTATTAACTAGCAAGAGATCTTTGTGCAGGAAGTAGACCAGACACTTTGGGGTTCTTTCCACAGAATATATTACGGTATATAATAATAATATAACATTATTTCTGTGTTCTGCGGTAACACTCCAACCCCCTCACACACACACACACACACGCACGCACGCACACACACACACACGCATACACACACACCCACACACACACACACACACACACACACACACACACACACACACACACACACACACACACACACACACAGAAATATACTAGCGAACATTACATGCAAATGCGAACTGTGTGTGCACATGTCTGTCTACAAGGGGTATGCCAAATGGCAAATTCCAATTGCTTTGTGTAACAAGTCCAATAAAGTAATCTGTAATGTTGCAACCAGCACCAAGAGGGAACAGTGCAAGTATTCAGGCCTTAGATTAAGGCTAAAGTGAACACGTCTGGTAAAGACTTATGAGAGCTTCCATAATCATGACCATCACTGGTTCTGTAGTGGACAGGAAGTTCACAGCAATCCTATAATGATAAACACCCATTATTTATGAAAAGCCTACAGCATATTGGCATTGATTCAACACCGTTAGTTTCCTCTTCCCCTGAATATCGACTGGTGGTATTTCACTCACAGCATCCAATGTTTGGCTGTAGTCGCTGGCTTGTGTGGGCTCATATGGTAAGTGGCTGGCAGGATACTCAATCAAGAGACTCAATGTCACGATCACATGCGCTGTTGGTGAATTTCAATAGGTCTGTTTGTGCTCGGAAAGACATAATAATTCAAAGATAAGACCTTTAACTGTGGCCTTTTTGTCTGGAGCTGTTTTGCCATGCACAGATGTTGCAATTGCTTTTAGTTGGCATGATGACACCGCCTATCAGATGTGCAAATGCACTCTCTGCTGCTGTTTGTGATTTAGTAAATGTTTCACTGTTTAATGACCACAAGAAGCAGTAGTTATCAGATCAAACCAACAAATGTGAACAAAGTGTGAGAGTTTTAAACACATCGTCATACAAACAAGTAATTCCCTGAACATTTAGTCTACATGTTGGTGTGTATATTCCTTATGAGACACACTTGCTATATTGTGGGGGAAAACTTAATATTTTTTAATTTTTCCATGAAAAAAAAAAAAAAAGTTTTATTTGCATGCCAGGACAGCATTCTGGTTGAAACCTGTCTGTAACCCTGCAAGAAGTTTTCCTTTTGAACCGTACCTGAGGGACTCGTGAGTCGAGTCATAACAACCCTTTTCAGGAAACGAGAGAGAGAGAGAAAAAAAAAGAAAGTTCACCCAGAGTTCAGAGCGGCTCATCATTCATTCATTCATCACCCCCTTTCACCAACCTTGCTCTCTCCTGTTTTCCCTTCCCCTCTCCTATGACCCTATAGGTACATCCTCACCAGTTTCTACACCAAATATGACCGGACCCACTTTGTGGTCAACACCGTCTCCTTGCTCACAGTGCTCATCCCCAAGCTCCCGCAGCTGCATGGCGTGAGGATCTTCGGGATTAATAAGTACTGATGGGCCGGAAGAGGACACCTCCTTCCTTCGCCCGCCCCCCCTGAGTCCCTATGGACTGCTGGGAGCACACAGAGTATCAGGCCTCCGCAATGGCCTCGGGTCCGCAAGGGGCCATGGCTTTCTCTAGCTCTCTCTGCCACCTAGTATTGCTGAGCAGCGCTCTATAAATGAAGCCTGTTGGGGATGCTGCCATGGTACCAACCATCCCCCTTCTCCCCCAGACAGGAATCGGAACACAATACACTCTAAACAGAGCATTGACCGAAATTATTTGGGTCCATCTCTCTGGAGTTATATGTGTCTTTTCCAAGTGACAATTCTAAAGAAAGCATTTGTAACGTGCAGAGATGCTGTAGAAATAGTTTCGAGTCTGATGGGTGTCAGAAAGTGATACGATGACAAAACCATTGTTACGGGTAAATTATACTTAGTTTCACGCCGGTATTGCGCACTGAAAATAGCCAATCTACAAGCTCACAACACATCGCAGTGCAATGTGTTGTGAGCTTGTAGATTGGCTATTTTCGGTGCGCAACGCCACATGCAATGAAGTATATCAAGCCCTTTAGACCTTTTCACACCCATGGACACACTTTAACAGTGAAGTCAAGTTTGTTTTATTTTGTAACATACTGCTGTATTTACTCAGATCCAGTCCTAAATAAGATCTTTTCCCTCTTGAGGTTTTCTCCGCTTAGGAAAGGCAGAGTCTCGGGAGTTTGACACAATGGTTAGAGGAGCACTGTGGCTGCTGCAGAGGGGTGAAACACGAGGAACCACAGGGTTTTATATTTAGCCCCTGTCCACTCAGCTCTGGGTCCAAGATTGGAATGTTAAGGAACTCTTTATTTTTATCTGAACGTTTCCATATTTGGACTCCTCTTGTCCTGATTTGTGCCAGAGCAAGCTTCCTTTCTACAGCCGAGGCTGCGTGTATAAAAGCTGCTGATGTAGCAGTACTCTGTCTGTTCTGATCTAGTATCACTGGTCAGGTGACATGAGAATAGTAACTTTAATGGCAAACTGGTGCCAGAACAGTATTTATATTCTAAGATACTGTATGGATAGGATCGACTTTTTTCCACTGCTGTCAGAAGACTGTGTATCTTTGAAGGTTTTCAGGACGTATTAGTCATTCTTTTTAGATTGACAACCTATGCTTTTTTGTTGTTTTGTTTTTCTTCATGAAACTTGCCCTATATATTTAGACCGTGTACAAGTCTCGAAACCTTAACTAGTACAAGTGAAAACGTAAAAATGCCCAAATTGGAGGGGTTTTGCGGCAACAGTAGTGACATGTATTTGCAGATATATATTTGCTATCATTTGGAGTGCATAAATACGCACTTCCAGTTAATGCTCATCGTGGTCCACTCAGATGTTGGAGGGCAACAAATTACTCTTGGCAAGAATTTGCTTTTAAACTTTTAATGGTTTACATTTACATTTTGAGCAGTTCATTGGCGCTAATCCAGAGGGATGGAAACTGCAGCCACAGTAGAAGCTGCTGTTCCTTGTACACCAAAATTACAAGCAACCAAAAGTTAATATGAAATACAGAGTTCAGAGCCAGATACTGCTTAGACATTATTCTGAATTGGCCTACACTTTGCCTTTGAGCGTGTAAGTCCCCCCCCCCCCCCGCCCCCCCCCCCCCCCCCCCCCCCAAGCGCCAACACTTATTCAAGCAGGAAACTTTAATCAGGATAGAAAGATGTACAGTATCACTCCAAACACGTTTAGAGTAGGCTCAGATTACAGGAAATGTATAACCGTATATTGAGATCAAATTGATCTATTACAAAAAATCATAACTTAGCCAAGCTTGGGTGGAAACTCTCCCAAGACTGAGGAATGAGGGAGTTCTTTTTAGCCATCTGGTTATTTATTTATACTAGTCCTTACCCGTTCAAAGATATGAGCTCTGAAATGATGTGCAGTGTGTGGGTTATGGGGTGTGCACTGTGCACACAGTATATGAAGGATGGAAAGTAACTTTCTGGTGCTTGCATGATAATATGTAGGAGCATCAATGTAAGAAATACCCGTTTTGTTTAAAGGCTACAGAGATACTGTGTACCGATCTACATGACAACATCTGTAACAGGGCCAGCCAACCCCCCCCCCCACACACACAAACACAGAGCTGGTTAAACATGTTGCCCCATGCTAGATGCAGAATAGATATGCCTCATGCTAGATGCAGAATAGATATTAGATACACCATAAAAATGCTAATATACAGCATATGATTTGTGTAAGTGACAAACGGGCTTCACAGTTATGTCAGGTGTGTTCATATGCTAATGGTGATGCGATTTCAGATCAATTGCTCCAGCCACTGAGGAGAAACGCTGTGACAGACAGACACTCAGACAGACAGACAGACACTCACTTGTTCTTTTTAGCCATCTGGTTATTTATTTATACTAGTCCTTACCCGTTCAAAGATATGAGCTCTGAAATGATGTGCAGTGTGTGGGTTATGGGGTGTGCACTGTGCACACAGTATATGAGGGATGGAAAGTAACTTTCTGGTGCTTGCATGATAATATGTAGGAGCATCAATGTAAGAAATACCCGTTTTGTTTAAAGGCTACAGAGATACTGTGTACCGATCTACATGACAACATCTGTAACAGGGCCAGCCAACCCCCCCCCCACACACACAAACACAGAGCTGGTTAAACATGTTGCCCCATGCTAGATGCAGAATAGATATGCCTCATGCTAGATGCAGAATAGATATTAGATACACCATAAAAATGCTAATATACAGCATATGATTTGTGTAAGTGACAAACGGGCTTCACAGTTATGTCAGGTGTGTTCATATGCTAATGGTGATGCGATTTCAGATCAATTGCTCCAGCCACTGAGGAGAAACGCTGTGACAGACAGACACTCAGACAGACAGACAGACAGACACTCACTCAGACAGACATTCGCAAAATTATAGTATAGATATATAAAAGAACCCTAACCCCCCCCCCCGTACCGTACCTATCTTCCATTCAGTGAGTATGTCATTCTGGTTCTGTCTGTATCAATGAAACATGGCAGAGCAAAAGCACTTACTAATTTATTATAAATGAACCACATAAACCTGCATCTATTATAGGCATGTCTTGAATAGGAAAATGATGCATTGTGAGCTCGGCTATTTTGGGAAAAAAGGGATGGGACCAAGTCTGGACCTCTGGGGGACCCCCGGTCAATGAAGTATTAGGGTTTAGGTGGTTAAACCTCATGCCACGGTCTTATCTTTGCCATGCTCTATGGTTATTTTACATCCCTACTGGTAAAAATGTATTTGATCTTTAGGGATGCAAACAAATCCCACAAGGCCTAAAGAGCTTGCAGCCAGGACTTAAGGATTTAGATGTCAAAATAGAAAATGGTCTCTTTCAACTTTTGACTTCCTCCATGTTTTATTTTTGTTGTTTTTATTGAGATATGTTCAACACCGCTACAAGGGCTTTAGACAAAGGGGAAACGGTATGCAAGAACTTCATTGCACAAAGTGACCAAACATTTCTAAATTTTTTGTTTATTTGTTTGTTTGAGGATAGCATTTGAAAGACATTGCAAGGTGAATGTTGATGACTCAACGCTCATGTCTTTTGTTAGGTGATCAGTGTCTTTGCTTTTTAAGGGAAACATCCTCATTATTTGTTGCTTAACTTCTGAAACAGTATTCTTTCATTTAAGATATTGCAAAATGTAGCTAGTAGCTTGACTTGTAATATAGTACAGTCAGTTTGTAGATAACATGTTCGATAGTCATTAATGTGTATTGAAATGGACATTCTGTGTAGAATTCGTTAAGACAATACAGTAGCAATGTGAAGAATTGTATCTGGTACAGTGTGTAGACATGATTTAGCTTTAGTTGTATTACATTTTAAGATAACATTTATTAATTGAAAATTTAGATCATTGGTTCTATAAGATTATGAGCATAAAAAGGGCTTTGGAAACTGTCTGAGCACTTGGGATTCTCACACCTTTTAGGAGCTTTAAACGACCAATGTCTGTAAGGTGTACAAGCTTGAGTATTGATTTTATTTCTAAAACTAGACAAAGAGTAATTTAAAATCTATAATAATGACTCTCATAGTGTTAATTAAAATGTCCAGAGTATACTAAGAAGAAAATAAAAACATAATTTTCTCTTGCATAAGAGGCGCATGCCTCTTGTCTAAAGACATGCCTGGACTTAGAGAGAGCCTTTTACAAAAGTTCAGTTCATACTAGTTGTACAGTAGGTATATACACATCTACTGAGATTACTTTTGTATTTAGTCTCAGCACAGTAATACCGTTTGGTGGAACATGGATTTAATACATTACATTTATATTGTGTTAAAATATTTTACTAGAGTGAAAGCAGTCGTCTCTTTTACAGAGTTGGGGAATATTAAAATTGTGAATGGACTTTTGACCTACTGTTTGTAAAAGCCTTACCATGCCTGATGAGTACGTATGTCTATCCAATGGTATGTACATGAAATGTATTAATATTTCTGAAATCCAGGAAAAACGGGACGTTGCCTTAGGGAGTTGATGTTACTTAGGGAGTCAATTTGAACATTTTCTTACAAAAACAAAAATGTTACTTGATGGTACCTTTCCATTACTGTATATTTTATGTAAGGAATGACCTAATAAATGCCATGCAGATTGTGTCGGTCAGCGGATACAGTTTTGCAATGTAACAATACATAGTTTCTTTATTAGTGGCCAAGGCCACGAAGTGGCAAATGGCCACTCATTGTTATTGGACTTCATCATTACTATTATTATTATTATTCCGCCACTTTTGCTCTAGCGGCTAGACCGTGCAGTCGCTTTTTACGAAACTCGGCAGTATGGCAGAGGACTATGCCAAACGGCTAAAACGCGAAGCTCGCAACAATCGGCCAAAGGGTGGCGCTGTAGGAAGCCTTCGAAAGTGCAAACTTTGAACTGGTGTAGCTCATGCCCTGTTTCAGGTACAGGAATGAAACCTGTATACACTTATGCGTCTCCTCATGCCGAACAACTTTTACGCTCTGACTTTTGACCTCTGACCTTTACCTCTCCCACAATTTTGAATTATATGAAAAACAGTCAAAATCTATCTCCTCCTGGGATTTTCGCGTAACGTGCGCGAAACTTTTTTTACATGAACTTTGGACCAACACGGTCATCGCACAGCGGCCGGATTTTCTTTAAAGCGAAACATTATTTTTTAATAATTCACTGTATAATGCAGTTTCATGCAAATTATTCTTCTGCCTCTAAATCATACATGCAAAGTGACACGTTCATGGCAGTATGGCAGAGGACTATGCCAAATGGCTAAAACGCGAAGCTCGCAACAATCGGCCAAAGGGTGGCGCTGTAGGAAGCCTTCGAAAGTGCAAACTTTGAACTGGTGTAGCTCATGCCCTGTTTCAGGTACAGCAATGAAACCTGTATACACTTATGCGTCTCCTCATGCCGAACAACTTTTACGCTCTGACTTTTGACCTCTGACCTTTACCTCTCCCACAATTTTGAATTATATGAAAAACAGTCAAAATCTATCTCCTCCTGGGATTTTCGCGTAACGTGCGCGAAACTTTTTTTTACATGAACTTTGGACCAACACGGTCATCGCACAGCGGCCGGATTTTCTTTAAAGCGAAACATTATTTTTTAATAATTCACTCAATGTTGCAGTTTTATGCAAATTATTCTTCTGCCTCTAAATCATACATGCAAAGTGACACGTTCATGGCATTTGGCAAATATGTAGAGGGTTAGTCCAAATATCACTGAAAGCAATCTTACTCCAATTGGCCAAAGGGGGGCGCTATACGAAGCGTTTGAAAACTCAAACTTTAAAGGGGCATAAGTCATGCCTCGTTTCGTTTGAAGACATGCAACTTGCTTGCACGCGTGCCTTGACTCAAGCGGAAGACATCTGTGTCTTTGTTAAGTAAGCTCCGCCCTTAGATTTTCCGACATTTTGAGCAGTTTGTAAAACACTTAAACCCGCTTTTATTCCGTAACTTTCGCGTTACGTGCACGGAACTTTTTTTACATGAACTTTGGACCAATATCTAAAGATCTGTCAGATCGTTTTTTTATTTTTTATTGAAACATGCTTTTTTTTATAATTCAATCAACATTGCAAGTCTTATGCAAATTATTCTTCTGCCTCTAAAACATACATGCAAAGTAAAATTTCATGATGAACTACTATAGAGGGTTAGTCCAAATATCACTGAATCCAATCTTACCCCAATTGGCCAAAGGGGGGCGCTATATCATTTTGAAAGAAGGCGTCAAGTACATTACATGAAACTTTTTATTTTTTCTTTTATTTATTTTTTTAAATGACAGGTCCATTATGTGTGACTGCCGTAGTGTAGTGGTCAGTGCCTGTGCCTGATATTCGGATGGTTGTGAGTTCGAACCTCACGTTGGGTAGAGTTGATGTTAACATCCTGGATGCCCATGGCATGTGCGTATGTCAAACTCTTTAATGTTGACACGTCTGATCTAACTCCAGATCACGTTCATGTTTAAAATGAGCCCTTCTCTACCGGCCGTTTTGAGTAAAAGAAAATATGATCACTCGAAAATGTCAGAAATACTCAGATTACATTTACTCAGATTGATTTCACCCCAAGCCTCCAAAATATAAAAAAGAAATCAATAAAATCAAGGCACTCAGCCTACATAGAACTTTTTTTTTAAACAAACATGGTTAACAGATCCTGTGGCTGCCTAGTGTAGTGGTCAGGGCACATGCCTTACATGCAGAAGCTTGTTGAATCGAATCCCACCTGGGGCTTGTATAAGCATAAAACCATGACATAAATCCTGAAACAAGCATTATAATACAAACTGTCATGTCTACACCTATGTTGTGATTTCCAAGGATTGCAATGATACCATGTACCAGCTCAGTGGTCTAGTGGTTTGAGTGTCTGCCCTGAGACTGGGAGATCTGGGTTCAAACCCAGGTCGCGTCATACCAAAGATTCTAAAAAATGGGACCCAGTTCCTCCCTGCTTGAAACTCAACATCTAGGGTTGGATTGGGGGTAACTCCCTGCGACATACTAGTGTCATGTCCAGGGGGTGTACTTGTACAACAAGTTACCTTGCGCTACAGAAACAGGAGATAGGCGATTCATAGCCTGGCCGATTCATATGGTCTTCATAGCTCTGCAAGGCTTACTATGTACATCATCAAACTGTCCAGGTGCATAGTTTTTTTTTTTATGTCTGTTGCATATAGGCCTACAGTCTTTTGCATACATGTTGTGTAGAGGCCAATTTGTGCTTTTACCTATAACCACCGATTAGTGTAAAACTTTGTATGCATGAAACTTTTTCTTTTTTTTTTCTTTTTTTTTAAATGACAGGTCCTTTATGCGTGACTACCGTAGTGTAGTGGTCAGTACCTGTGCCTGATATACGGATGGTTGTGAGCTCAAACCCCACGTCGGGTTGAGTTGATGTTAACATCCTGGATGCCCATGGCATGTGCGTATATCAAACTCTTTAATGTTGACACGTCTGATCTAACTCCAGATCACGTTCATGTTTAAAATGAGCCCTTCTCTACCAGCCGTTTTTTTTGAAGAAAATATGATCACTCGAAAATGTCAGAAATACATACAATAGATTACATTTACTCAGATTGATTTCACCCCAAGCCTCCAAAATATAAAAAAGAAATCAATAAAATCAAGGCACTCAGCCTACATAGAACTTTTTTTTTTAAACAAACATGGCTAACAGATTCTGTGGCTTCCTAGTGTAGTGGTCAGGGCATATGCCTTTCATGCAGAAGGTCGTTGGATCGAATCCCGCCTGGGGTTTATATAAGCGTAAAACCATGATATTTGGTACACTTCACAGTTTGGTTCCTTGAACAATGTCTGATATGGAGCCTTCCTAAAAATGTCCCCCAACACCCCTTGATGCGTATTTTAATATCCGCCATTACTAAATAATGTATTTTGCAGTGTCATGTCTACACCTATGTTGTGATTTCCAAGGATTGCAACGATACCATGTACCAGCTCAGTGGCCTAGTGGTTTGAGTGTCTGCCCTGAGACTGGGAGATCCAGGTTCAAGCCCCGGTCGCGTCATACCAAAGATTCTAAAAAATGTTACCCAGTGCCTCCCTGCGTGAAACTCAGAATCAGGAGTTGGAATGGGGGAAACTACCTGTGACATGCTAGCGTCATGTCCAGGGGGTGTACTTGTACATCAAGTTGCCTTACGCTACAGAAACAGGAGATAGGCTCCTGCCCTATGAGATTCATAGCCGTGCCGATTCATATGATCTTCATAGCTCAGCAAGGCTTACTATGTACAGTACATAATCAAACTGTCCAGGTGTAACAGTTTTTTATGTCTGTTGCATATAGGCCTGCAGTCTTTTGCATACATGTTGTGTAGAGGCCAATTTGTGCTTTTACCTATAACCACCGATTAGTTTAAAACTTTGTATGCACACTTCCCAGAGGCCAAGGAAAAACCTGTGCCCTGCATTTTTCACATCTGCCATTTATAGCGCCACCAGAAGGCCAACTTACAGTATGTAAAACACATTCTTCGATATTACTCCTTCAGATTTTATCCGAAAATCATACAAATCAGTACACAGTATCTCTACAGTGATGTAATCATGACGGATTTGTCAGATATCATATTCTATCTAATTGGCTAACATTGAATTCCAAGGTTTGCAGGATTGCTCCTTTTTGAACAAAATGTCTCAAACGCAGCCTGCTGTGTGTGTGAGATTTTGCACACACATTCCCACTAGGCCAAGGAACAGATGCCACCCTTCTCACATTGGCCTGTTATAGCGCCACCAGCGGGTCAATTTTTGCAAAACACATTTTTGGAACAAAATGCTTCAAATCCCGCATGCAGCGTCCGATTGCCGTGAAAGGCCCAAGAACACGTGGCACCCTTTTCACTTTGGCCTATTATAGAGTCACCGCTAGGCCAAAAAAAACCTACCTGACCTGCCGGAGTCCTGTTCGGAAGAACACTGCTTCTAGTTTTTCTTTGATATTCTTCTTTGCTTTCCCTTGATGCCTTTTTGCTTTCCTGCTTTTTATGCCTTGGACACTTTATCGCTGCTTGCAGCTATATTTTATTTTAATTTTATTATACATTTTTATTATAAACCCCACAGGATCACAGGCACAGCAGCATTGTGAATGGAGAGGGTAATCCATGATCTTTGTTTGCATATTGTAACCTGAGTTGAGCACAGTGCAGGGTGTGTGTGTCATCCCAAGCCAACAGCTTGTTAAACATTGATTAAGTGAGAGTGATAGTGATTAGGGTGAAGAGCTAGGTATCACATGGCTAGTGCACTCGCCGCTGCACCACACGTAGAGTCGGAACATCAGCTAATAAATGGTCCCGTTTGCAGAGACAGGTTGAGTCTTGAGTATTCTCATACTGGAAAGGAGGAGGGTAACTCCTGTGTCATACAGATGAATATACGATGTGGATCATTGGAGGATGTGATCTTAAATCTTTTCAGGAATCATTGTTCAATGAACAACAAATCCAATTACTTTCTGCCAGTGACGTCATTTGGGGCGTCAGGGGATGGCAATTGCCACCAAATTTTAGCTATTGTAACTTATTTTTGTCAGCCACTGTTTTTTCTGAAATGAAGCCTCTGCTTTATGCAGGTTAGATCTTTGTGTTTCTGATCACACCCTTGAATGTTCTCTATAAGCATAAATATGGAAGTACCACCTCAGACAATATCTCTCCCAGTGTACCACCATAATAATCACATTATTGGCTTAGGAATGCGACAAAAACATCACCATGAATTCAACGCTTCATGGAGTGTGCAACTGATAGACATTTTTGTGAACTACTCCTTGAACTCCTGCAGTTACACAATGCCACAGACACTGAGACAGACACTGAGACACATTGAGACATACTGTACTGTACATTGAGACATACATTGAGAGCCTTTTTCAACCAAGTGCTTGGTCAGAACTACCAGAAGTTCTGTAGTATAATACTAGTAAGACGCCTCAGGGCGACATGCAACCTCGCGTCAGTTCTTGGCCATCTGGCCAGTGATGTATATCGGACCAGTTACCCATATATGGAGACCCCTTCATGATTGTCAACAATGTTATGTCAAAACATGCCCATATATGGGAATTACTAAATATGGGCATTCCCAGATATGTCCTTAATATTGATGACACTGGGACAGGGATCTCCATATATGGGAATAAAACGTATGTTAATTAGTAAAGCCAAGCAGGGCCTTGGCGAGTTAGGTTCTCTGTTTGATGCCTGTGGATCTCCATATATGGGCATAGGGGGGTACCCTAACATGGCATCATCTGGGAATGCCCATACTGTATATGGACATTTTATTTATTTTATCCTTTATTAATATATATCCATATACATATATGGACTTAATATTAATGTTTTCGGGGAAGGAAGGGTGTAAATCAGAGGGCTCATAGGCCAGGGATTGATGACATCAGATATCTCCATATATGGGCATAAAACAGATTTTGTTTCTGGGAATGCCCATATATGGACTTTTTATTTTATTTTATCCTTTATTAATAATAATATGTATCCATAAGCAATTATGCATACACTATATTTTATGCCCATACATGGAGATCCCTATCTGAACCAGCCACACAGATATGGGCCATGGCTTGGCCATCTGGCCAGTGATATATATCGATGACATCAGGGATCTTCATATATGGGCATAAAAGAGATTCTGGGGAATACCCATATATGGACTTTTACATAGGTGATGTCACCTGTGATATCACCTGTGATGTCACAGTGACGGGAGGGAACCAACCAATAGACTGTAAAAATGTGCAATGACTGACTGACACGGAGACAAGCTGCAACATTTCTCATGGTATACTGCGACCTTCGGTCGCAATAAATATTTCACTCCACTTTGGTCTTCTTTTTTCTTATTATTTGGCAGACTCCTCTGCGTGCCACCAGAGGGGGGCTCAAGTACCACCAGTGGCACATGTTGAGAACCACTGTTCTATTGGATACACAGCATCTTGTAGCGTTTTTGAATATTTCATTTTGACATGCTCTGGTGCCAACCTTGTTTTCCTCCATAATTGTTGCAGTATATAATTCACCATTTTAATGGTTAGCTTTTCATGTGCCTCTTAAAGCCAGACCGCACCAATTAGCAACTAGTCCCAATTCCTTGCAACAAAACAGTTATACGGCCAGTCCACACAAATGCAACTGCGATTGGGGATAATGGTTGCTGGTAGTTGCATGTAGGGATGGGCCGATAAGCGGTTTTATCGTATATCGTGATAAAAAACACTCACGATAATCGTATCGTGGCGATTTAATTTATTGTGATATCGTCCTCCGTCATGCACTGGGATCAATTCACCTTTTATTTGCCGAGCTGCATACCTCTATAACTGGTAAAAGATACTTATAATATACATACTTGATAAGTCTTTTTTCACTCTCCAGGATTTTGATTATTGCGATAATATTGTAAATCGCGATTTTTTTGGTCATAATCATCGTGATATTAAATGTTCATATCGTCCCATCCCTAGTTGCATGCTGCAAGGAGCTCCCTTAATTGGTGTGGACTGGTCCTATAGCTTACACGGCCTCCTCCTACAGTCCATGCACATGTACTGTACATGCACATGTACTGTAGGTCTTCTTACTATTCAGTCACTCTCCTCCAACTCATCGTTCCCAAAGGCCATCGTCTTGGTTCAATGAATGTGAGAAGTATACATTTAGGAGTTAGGTTTTCAGCAATAACTAAGGCCTGTTACAATTTCAAAATGCTAAAAAATGTATCAAATAGCCATCATGTATGTAATCATCATGTAATACAGAATATGAACAGTACTTGGTGTTCATAACCCCTCTTAAAATGCTATTTCAGTATTCGATTTTTGTTCATTGATGGCTAAAATGAAAGTCTTCACCTTTTCAAACAAGCACTAGGGGGCAGTAGAACCTATTGCTTAAAAACTGAAGGGGCAGGTGAAGGCAGCCAGATGCTAGCCTGGCTTAACCAGACTATATAGTACTAATGCAGCTAACTAACTGCCCTACCTTGTTTTAACATGGGTGGATTGTTTAGCTGTGCTAGGCTAGGCAGATGCAAGTACAGTATGTACTGTAGGACAAACATTTCACAGATTTGCTGATGTGATGATTTTTTAATAGGCTATGTAGCCTATGTCAAATGTTTGAAGTTTGATAAATAAACACTTTTAAGTAATTCATAATTAATTATCTTCCATAATTTGATGAATATGTTTCTCAGTGCCTTCTTGTTGTTTAGGTGCTTGCTTAACTTTACAGCCTGCTATGCTAGATACATGAGAATTCAAATAAGGTATAGATGCTAGAGTAGTCGCCTAGTCGGTAGTAGGTGTCAGTAGGCTGTAATATAATGTTAATATGAAATGTAAAGCATGCATGAATGAATGAATAAGGAAGTTCGATTACAGACCAAAAAGGTGTAGGCTATGAGGACTCCGAGTATCATACGGTCACTGTCTGAGATGCCTTCCAGCTAGGCAATATTAAATACTGTGCCATAGCCTATATCCTTTTATTCTCTAAAACCCTTTGTTAAGCTTGGCTTACCACCGCTCAAGATGCACATGTCAGTCACTATAAAATCAGTTTTGCAGGAGGACAGCTGGAGACCTAACTGGGAAGTCACAATCTAATTAATTGCCTTATTATGTGCCTAATGTGCTGCAAACGTTATACAATATAATAAACTGCAATTAGGCAACGCCATCATCTGCATCCTAACTCACAGATGCAGCGTGTATAATGAAACGTAATTTAATTATTTTAGAAAATTAGCTCTTGTGCTAGAACACTCAAGAAATGCATCTGGTCTGTCCAATCATTTTGGCAATATGATTGTGATGTCCACGTCAAATAAAATAAACATAGCTGACTGACAGCTATTATTACTTGATTAACAAGCATCCATACTGTTGCTAGTTCTGAATCAAAATATCAGGGCAGATACATGTTCTGTTCTGTCTCCAGCAGAGGGCAGCAAATGGCCGTCACTGATCTTAATCTGATCTGACATTTTGCCCCCTATAAATAGGGGAACCTCAAGGCCAAGATTACTGGGCCGTTTTCCCATCGCTTTATGCTCACCATGTATACATTTTTGGGGTGCTGTAAGAGGCATTTTGATTCAGTCAGCAATGTTAATCCTGATTACGAATATGAATATGAAGTACTAATAGAAATGTTGATGAATTTAAGATGTCAGATGAATGTGTGTTAAGTGACAGATTTAAAATAAAAAAATAGCCTATCACACAATTAGTGTTTTGTTTATTTGAGGAAGCAGGTGAAACAAAGACTGTACTGCAGAAATGCATTTCAGCTGCACCAAATAGTGTAGAAAAATCTCCACCAGGAGGCATGCAGTGATGCATGCAGTTAATCCAGCAGACTCATTTGGCAGCTTTACATCTTACATTAAATGTGTGAAATCTCTGCGCGTCTGGACGTTCATCTGTACACTGTAGATCTGCAGGAAAGAGGGAGCGGAGCGTTCGTCTCACGGCCGTGAGCCCCGCCCGGCCAGGGCTTGGCGGTGTCGACTCGTGCCTCAAAACAAGCCTTTCTTGTTTCTAGATCGAAAGATGGTGTAAAGACAGATGCTGCTAATTTATATGGACCGGTGATCATTGCCCTTTCTTCTTTCTGCACATAAAAATGCACCATATGTCTGTAGGATACTGAGATAATGTAATACACGGTGAGCAGCCAGCCTACAACTTCTGTGCTTCCCAATTCTGAATTAATTATACTTCTCCCTCTGTGTCTCTTGTCTTTATACAGCCATATGATTGTGAATCCCCATTCTGACTGGATCCTACTCTCTGTTTTTCAAACACACACCCACAAAGGCAAACGCATGATCTTCTGAAATCATAAAGATGGATAGGGGTATAGTTGAAATCATAAAGATGGATAGGGGTATAGTTTGCGAAAACTGGGGGAAACGGGTGAAAGTGATACATTAGATCTAATCCGTCATATAGCTTTGAAAGGCTTGGGTTAGAGAGTTGTCAGTGGAGGAGCCTCCTGCAGGACCTCTGCCTTATCGCTTCGTAGAAGTGCAAACGTATCAGCATCTGTCTCCTTCATCTACTCATTCACTGGAGGTGCACTAGCCTATGGCATGCTCTCCAGCACCTGAGCATACATTTGTCTGTTTTTCTGCATTAGGTGATTGTAGGGGGAGCCCTGCATCAGTATAGGTATACATAGGCACAGGGCGTATTGGAGGGAATCATTCTCTTGTTTACTGAAGAACTGGCTTCAACAGAGACACACATTTGACACCATAGGCATATTCAGAAATACATTTATCTTCTCTTCTATGGATCTACTATAGTTTGGTGGTTGCAACCCCCATACACTAAAAGAGATGCACTAATTCCTAAGCTTTAACACACCTTGAGAGTGCTCATTTGCTGTCATCCAAGAGTTTATCAGCATTAAGGCATTTCCACTTCTATTGTCTTGTTTTGCTCAGATAACATTTTCATATATTCTGCTGCCACTATGTTAAAGGGGAACTTCACCAATGTTGTTCTGACTGGAACTACAGGAAACAGACTGTAGGTCAAGAACTGAGATTCAAGTCACAGATTTGGAAATCACGTTAAAAAAAGACAATTAAGAATGGGTTGGTGATTGGTTAAGTGCCCCTTTAAGAAACAGGGAGTACATTTGCATTACATCATTTATTATTATTATTATCCCCCCAGCAGTTCAGCTTTATTTATGATGCAGTCAACAGAGAGACAGGAAAGGTGGGAGAAGGGAAGGAGGGTGACATGCAGCAATGAGTCTGGTCGGATTGGAACATGTGCCAGCTGCAGGAAGGAATTTAGCCTTATTTATTTGGAATGCACTATTACCAGGTGAGCCACCAGGGTGCCCCATTCACACATTATAAAACAAAACATTACACAGTATACTCAGCGATTTATACACCCTTGGAAAATTGCAACCGTGAGCTTGAGCAAGTCTCCCCCAAATGCTATAACTAGAACTCATAGGAATTCCACATTGTATGTGTCTTGAAGTCCTCCTGATTTGGTTCCAAAGTTGTTGCATGGTGATGTGAAAAGTGTCAGAATTCAAGATGGAACCACATTTACACAGATGTATCTATATTTAATGCTTTGTTGTTATGAACTGCCATCTTGAATCCACAGGCATAGTATAGTAATCTTTGGTAATTTGACTGAGAGAGACATGGAGTTCTCAGTGAGTTGCTTTCTCCCCTGTCACCATTGTACCTCTGGCCTTTCCATTAGGTGCCCAGAGATAGTGCAGTGGTTAAGGCCCCCTGACCCTAACCACATGTACCCCCATTGACCGAAAAACCAATGGCGGATTCTCCCTCCCAACTGTCTTTATTGTCAGAGGAAGATAAATATGAAGGGTCCAGGCAGCTCCATTTTAAGAAATCCTTCCACTGAATGATATAGAATTCCTTACAGAAAGCAAAAATACATTTTCTAGGTACATTCATACACTTGACTGACAAACATTTGTCAGATTTTACTAATGTATGCAACATTTATGCTTCCTGGTGTCAATGTCTTGGACTGCTGACATGGAGGTCAGCCAACAAAAATACTGTTGCTTGCATAAAACTGTGCATTATAGGTCAGTGTAGTGCAGTGGTTCTCTAACGGTGTGCTGAGGCACACTGGTGTGCAGATTATTATTGCAATACAGCCATATAAAAGGTTATGAATTATCCTTTAATTTACTTTATCAGTACTTTGTGTGCATTTCTTCTATACCCCCCAAAAACAGATATTTCAGTCAATACAGCAGAATGAATGAATGAATGTTTTTGTCTATGCCAGCCCGGAGACTTTTTGACCCTGTCCATCTGTCAGTGTGTCTGTTTTGGCTTTATAAAGCCTGGTGACAATAGAAGGCAGAAACGGTTCTAGGAGGTGGGGCTGAATTTTCCCGGAAGCTGTATTTTTTTCACAGTGCGGTGTTCCTGCAAACGTATTCCCTGCACGAAAAACTCTGGTCTACGTCTCCTGCTCCGTCGGTTGCGCTCGCAATAAACAATATACAAACATACAAAAACATTGATTCAAGCAATGTTACACCTATTAAGAGCTACAATCTATTTTAGTTTTTTCGCTGGGGAATGTAAACAGACCCGCATCGCATGACGTAACGTCCGTTAAACGCAGCACTTCCGCTAGAAATCTTGGAACACACCGGAAGGCATATTGTCTACAGGGTGCCAATTCCTTGGATCATGACGCAGCTCTCACATAGGCTACTCCATTCCACCAGACTAGATTTTAGCATTTTCTTCAAAACACACTTTTTACTACTACTCCTACAAATTTCCAAAACTCAAACAAATTGTTCCACATTATCAAACAAATTGTTCCACATTATCTCTGGAGTTATGTGTTCAAGATGCACCAGTCAGATTGTTGATTGCATTCCAATTGGCTTTACTGCCTTCCAAAGTTGTTGGGCCCTGGATAGGCTATCCAGCCTGGTGGAGACCAGTGCTCCAAGGAATGTCTTTTTCTAGTTTATTTTTTTGTTCACGCTTTATTTAATTTTATTGTGAAAATAGCCTATTTACAAGCTCAATGCCATGTGTTGTGAACTTGCCTTGAGCACGAAACGTTTGAAAACCACTCTCGTAATGTACAAAACTTCTCTCCAAAGCAGTATATTATTATAACTAAATTAAAAATTATATTTGACTCAATTAATCACAGTCATGATTTAACTTACAATATAAAGATAAATCAGTCGTCAAAACGCTGAACTTAGCAAGCAGGCTGGATCCCAGGCTGTAAGATCTAACACTATTAAGCCATTCTCTACAATACAGTTGTAAATACTTTGTTAATAGATTGGTAAAGCATCCCAGAAGAAAATCTGGTGATTCTTGTCTTTGCCATATCAAATATAAAAGTAGGAAAAAGTATTTTTCATACAAAGGAAAAGTCAGACACTTGGGTATGAGTATGTACAGTATGTCGGTGCCAAGGCCCAGTCATCTGATTTCTTCTTGAAAGAAAACAAAGTCAAATGGATGCAACCAGAGACGTGCTGGGCCCCTGATTCAGCCCGGGAAAAAGAGTTGGAGAGGCCCTCATTGCGCGCTATAGAGAGAGATCTCTCTCTATAGCGCTGCTGCTACTCAAAGATTTGCCATTTCAGATCATGACAAACCTTGTATGTCCAAAACCGTTTGTTTTGTATTTATCATTTTAAAAATGATTTAAACTAGTGAAAACAGCCGATCTACAAGCACACAACGCCTCGCACCGCGAGGCGTTGTGAGCTTGTAGATCTGCTGTTTTCACTACTTTTGTGCAACGGCCTGACAGTGACGATTTACTTTGTTGGCCGCCCAGCCCCCAAAATGGAACGAAGGCAGATATTTTATTTTTATTTTTTTCCTAATGAACCGGCCGTTCGGGAGTTGTCCCGCTTTTCCCAATGGCCAGCACGTCCCTGGATGCAACTCCACCAATGCCATCATCCAATATAGATGCCCTACTCTGCCACAAGAGGAACACCCACTTCAAACACTGCAGAGGGAACACATGGCAATGCCACATCATCTCAAACTGAACATCTGAAATATGCATACCCTGTGTTGTCAAACTCCCATCACGTGTGTGCCCAGGCTTTTGTGTCGCTGTCTGCACTCTCATTGGGAATTTTAAGTCAGGAAAATATGCAACAAAATATGCTGACATTCTTTGGACTGTACTAGTGCCTCATTTATTTTATGCGCCGTCGCACAACAGCGTTGTGGGCCAAAAATAGCAGATCTATAAGCTCACAAGTTGTGATATACAGCAGGGGTCTTCAACGTTTTCAGGCCAGGGACCCCTCAGCTGAGTGAGAGATGAAGCAGGGACCCCCTTGAGAGCACAATCATCAGTGTATTTTGGATTAATGTAAATTTTTGTTTTCAGATATTTAACCAATCAATACTTGATAAACCTTTCACTCTTGGTCTGCTCTTTTTCCCCTCGACACCAAACGGAATAGCCGACAACGCCTCGCAGCGCAAGGCGTTGTGAGCTTGTAGATCTGCTATTTTTGGGTTCAAGTGAGTGCATATAAAAACCCTAGGGGTCCCGGATATGCAATATATAATTTGGGCTCAAGGGTGTGACATTGACACAACTCGAGCAGCGTTTGAATGTCTGCAGGGAGGGCCCTCTGACCCTCTCAAGTAGGAGGCATAGGGGATTGTGGGACTGGAAGCAGGGGAACAAACATGTTGGACGAGTTTACTTATAAATAGAACTAAGGAAGAATAAGGATCAAATAATGATGAGGCTTGAAGCCCTCTCTTACCCTTTGAACCAGGGGAGAGACCTGAAGGGCACGGCTGGCTGAAGGAGACGGTGTCCTGCTGAAAGTATTCTGCTGTGCACTTTGGCTCTCCCAAGGAATGGTGGGGAATTCTCTTGGGCGGTCTGGCCGTGCTTATACTGTATAATGGCTGGTCTGTCAACTAGAGTTAGAGTTAGATTTAAATCATGCACGGTGCCCCAGTCCCAACTCAGGAGATGGTGGTGGGATTTGAAATGTGTTGGTGAGAAGGTTATTTGCGACCGAAGGTCACAGTTTAGTATGATATGTATACGGTCTATGGGCAAACCCATAGAAAAATGTGTCATCATGATGTCATCATGCTCTGATGTCACTGTGATGTCAGGGGAACCACTCTACCAGAATGGGTTTGCCGCTCTGACATCACGCTCTGGCTTCACTGTGATGTCACACTAACAGAATCCCTTTTATGCCCATTTATGGAGTTCCCTGATGTCATCAGTATTAATGATGCCCTGTTGGAGAGATCCCTGTGAAGCCAGGGGGAACAAATCCCTTTTATGCCCATTTATGGAGATATGGAGATCCCTGTGATGCCAGGGGAACAAATCCCTTTTATGCCCATATATGGAGATCCCTGATGTCCACATCCCTGATGTCCACATCCCTGATGTACACATCACTGTGGCGCGACCTTGCCCTTTAGGGCTCGGTTCCACAGATAAATCTGCGAGGCATTGTGAGCATGTAGATCGGCTATTTTCACAATGTTCGCCTCTTGCTTACTTAATATTTGGCCAGTATTAAAACTTGAAAGTCCTTAAATTATGAATGTGCAAATACCCTGTATACTGTATGTTGGTTTGTTTGCTGTTGAGTGAGAAAAATAAATGACAGTAAGCTAATGATCTGGGGACCGCACAAAATAATTTGGGGACCCCACTTAGGGTCCTGACCCCAAGTTTGAGATCCGCTGCCTCGCTGCTTTAGGGTATGGACCAGCACCACTTTATCTTTCTCTGCATGTCTTGGGAGAGTAAGGTAGCATTTAATTTTGAAATATGTTATCTTCCTATATTTATTCTGTACTTGAAGACATCATTTAACCCTTTTATATGAAACAAATTATAAATCATGCCACCAACTAAAATGTGATGACAATAACTGATAGATCTGTTTAGAATGAATTTGTCAATGGATTGGTATTTCCTCAAGATGGGGCCTCAAGAGTAGGCCGCTTTAGATTCATCTCAACTTGGTAGGTGGGTACACACTGCACAGACATAATCCACATACATTACTGTATGTATACATTGTGCAGTATGTAGCTATAACATAGCCTAGGGGCATTAATCTTCAAAGTGTGTGATTAGGCTACCAGTAAAGCGGTTTGGGGGGTTTCCCCTGCTAAAGTACACAATGTTGTAAGGTTGTTTTTGTTCTAGACATGTAACCTATAGTAACCAAAAAGTTGCGCCATTATGTTTTATCAGAAACCGTCTTCAATCACCATCACAGTAGCATACAACGATAAGACAGAACTGGCTGGTGAAACTTACAGTATGAGACAAAGACAAATGTGCAAGATACAGATCTGTCTATGCAAGAGCTTGACGCAGTCCAACCCATTTGACTGGAGCATCGAACCTCCACATAGTGCCTTTCCCAGATGAGACAGCACAGAATAATGTTTTCTGAATGAGTTGTCTGCCAAAGGCTCACCTAGATCTATCAGGAGAACATATTGAATATTCATTCACTTATTCCTGTTTTACATTATTAACATCCATGGGTGCCACTATAGTCTGCTCATTTAATCCCATAATAAGATTTATGATTGCTGTGACGTCCGGAGTTAAGAAGCGGCGGTGTGAAAATTTGCCAGTCGCCATGGCACTGCGGCGCGCACGGCGAGAAAACACTGTGGAAGGAGTCATAAATAAAACACATCACGGCTTAAGAGACGGGCCTAATTAGCTTTCACTTCACTGCAATTTAGCATCGCACTGCTGGGTATTAAGCCATGACACAAAAAAAATGAACATTTTTAATTAATTACCTAGGGCTTATTGAGTGTTTTGCTTTCGCTCTGTTTTTTCCCCCCTTATTTTATTTTTTCCTGTACTCAAGGACGGCAACATTTAGACAATGTTTGTGCCTGTGGGTGGTGTGAGCATCTGGGATGTACTGTCTGTGTGTGTGTGTGTGTGCGTGTGTGTGTGTGTGCTTGTGTGCTTGTGTGCTTGCATGCGTGTGCGTGTTTGTTCCATAGACTGTACAAAAATGGGTTTGTACACGTTAATCTAGCTCCTCTGTGCTCTGCTCGTCTTGTGTCTAACACCCACACCCCTATTACCCGTGGGAAGATACAGTACAAATGTTTCATGTACCATAATCACGTTTGGTCTTTCCAATGCTTTTAGCCTTTAGAGGTGAGGGGAGATGTCTCATGCCCAGATGTTAGTCAGACACATGACTCATAGGTCTTACATGGCGTCACTGTCAGGTGGAAATCTCATCACTCTGTTTGTCCAAAACTGTTGCTTTTCTGGAGATGTAAGAAAAGAACATGTGTTCCAATATATCCATCCACTGTAGTTAGTTACCCACTGCGCTTTTTACGGGCTGTTAGACCAGTGTTTCTCAAACGTTGAAATTTGAGGGTCTCCGCTTAACTTTGACAGTGTACAAATGGAACCAAATGGACCCTAACAGGTCCCCACTTGGTTCTGTTTGTACACTGTCAAAGATACAGACTTGTAAGGGTCAATTTAGACCCCCATAAGGACACTAGAGGGTCCCTGAAATCCACTTTGAGAACCACTGTGCTAAATTACATAGGCTATAACCGGGTTATAACTGGTTTAAAAACAATGTAATTTTAACAGCTTTATATAGACGGCCTATATGTAGACACTTAACACATCGGATGCCCACGTGATCTCTGACGTCTTATTTGCTGGTGCCCATGGCAATGCGTCATTTTACCTACCGGCGAGAGTACTGGCGAGAAAAGAAATCCGAGTAAATGTAATCCGAGTATGTCCTGTTTATTTCGCGAAAATCTTTTCTTTCAGTCAGGACCGTTTTTTATCATTTCTAAGCCACAGTGTTTGTGTTACGGCATGTAGAAGAGGCTGCCGTTTTGAGAAAAAAATGAAAAAAGGAAGAGAATCCGGAGAAAACAGCACTTTTGTGCAGCCGGTAAACAGGAAGTCAACGAGCCACACAGCACGTCCGGGTGACGTAATTGCGCGCTGCATGTTGGGAAATGGTAGCCAAGTGCAGTAGCTACAGTACAGTATAGTTTACTGTACAACGCGTCAAACGCGTCGTTGGGCACTCGTAAAGATCAAAGAGATTGACGCGTAGACACCACGTGGGCACCCGATGTGTTAAAGAACAGCTAATCAACATCTAGGCTAAGGCTAGCCGTTGAAAAAAAAAAACATTCACTATTAGACCAGTTATAATCCGATATGGTGATAATAATCGTTGAGACGATACAATGTCTCCACGATATGCCTTTTCAGAGGTATCGTATATATTGTGATACAATTGAGGGAGGCTTGTAAAAAATCCTGTTTAATCGTTAATACAGAGATTCATTGCAGAATTTAGCATTTTGGTCTAAATCAGTAGTTCTCAAACTTTAAAATGTCAAGGTCTCTGGTTTCATTTGTATACTGTCAGAGTTGCATACTTGCAAGGGTCAATTTAGACCTTAAAAATAATCATAAAAAACATTGTGAAAAAGAATCGTGATGAAATCGTATATCGTGATACAGCTTGGGAAAATATTGTGATATTGTATTTTTCCATATCGCCCACCCCTATCTGTGGCTCAGTTTTCCAGACATGGATTAAGCCTAGTCCCAGACTAAAACCTTTTTTCAGTTTGAGATCTTCATTAACATTTTCTTTAATTCAAGGACTATCATGCTTAAGCCATGTCTGGGAAACTGGCTGACACACACACACACACACACACACACACACACACACACACACACACACACACACACAACACACACACATCACACATACGTGTCCACACGCACAAACACACACACACACACACGTGTGCGCGCTAACATCTGACGTCTCGCTCCACCGGAGACGAGGCATAACACACCGCCTACATGTGTGTCTGTCTTCAGATCGACTTGATCATACATGTTACAGTACATGTAGCATGTTTTAAGTCGCATTGATCATATGGATTCTCTATTCTCTCAGATGTGCTAAGCTCTGTTTATCCCATTTAGGCCTCACCTAAGCTCTCTGAAAAATCTAATATTATTCAAAAATTACAAAAAAACTAATATGTTGCTACTGTACATACTGTACATCTACTGTAATACACTAACATTTCTTCCCGGCCTGAATGGGTTAAACAACTAATGGCCTCCAACTGTGTTGGGAGACGTTTACACCTGCATAAATATGGACCTATATGTAGTTCAAAGTCTAGCTCGAACATAAAAGAGACGTTTTAACCTCCACTGCTGCCAGTCATTAGCATAGCCCTCTTCGTATAGTGATGATTAGCTGTAATTAGCCTGTGCGTTTTTATTAAATAGAATGTAGAATGGTGGGCCTCTTGCTTTGATTACAGCCGTGGTTGGCTTTGGCCTGAAAGGCATTTTACTGCTAAATCCCTCTGAATCTTCAACGTAATGCAGCCACTTACTGTCTCATTTTAATATATTATTTGACCAGTGGCAGAAGGAATTATGCAGTGAAAAACATGAGGGGATAATTGTCTTGAATGAACAGTAGCGGATTTCTCTTAATGTTATACTGCTTACACTATAATAATAAAGCAATTGATCTCTGTGCTGAAGTGGGTGCACCTTATTATACAGTGTAAGCTTGGAATGTGTACTAGACCCCCAGAAATAGATTTTCACCGTATAAAAATTCTATGCATTTCAAATTAAAGTGGAGATTCCCCTATGCATTTAGCCTGATTCCAGTGCCCTTTTGCCTGTAAAGTTCCACCACCATATGCTTGCCTGAGTGTCTGTATATGTAGAGAAGTAATAACTAGCTTTGGTACAGTTCTGCTTCAAACTTCAAATAGGTTATCCTGAAAAATATACTAGCTGGATTGCCATGGAATATGCTGTTCACCTTCATGCTCCCAGCAGAAGAACCGTACTGATTTTCAATAAAGGGCAGATCAAGTTGATTAAAATGAAATGTCTTATTGAATAAAAGATCAAACGTATGTGCTTAATAGTAATTAAGAGCTTTTAATAGGGAGAGATCCCCCCCTGGAGTAAAATGACCCTCCTTCCATCTCAACTCCAGACAATTGAGACGTTTAATGAGGTGGAGCTGGGGATGGAGGTGGGTTGCTTGACGCTTGCTGAAAAGAGAATGACCTCATCAGATGCAGTGATATTAAAAAGACCCCGCAGTCAGCCCAATCGCCTGATTGGCTGACTGCAGATTGGCTAGGAGAGCTCACGCTTCAAGCTGTGAATGAAAGGATATTTGAGGAGAATCATCAATAACCTAAACTGCAAATATGAAAGTGTGAGAGAAGAGATCTTCCTTATTGAACTTATGCTTAGAGCTACATTTGGCGACACCATGGCCTTTCCTCTAGTCTAGTGATGCCACTCTAGCTAAAAGAAAATCAACTTGCTCACAGAGTAAGCCTAGCCGAGCCATGTGCCCCATAGGGCAGAAGCCTATCTCCTGTTTCTGTAGCGTAAGGCGGCTTGATGTACATCCCCCAGCCATGATGACAAGTACATCCTCCAGCCATGAGTACATCCCCTTGCCATAACGTGAGCATGTCGCAGGGACTGCTACCTCCCAGTCTCAGGGCGGACGCTCTAACCCCAAGGCCAGTGAGCTGAACTTGCACCCAGGATATCTGTAAATCTAATAGGCGGATTGCCATGACACTTGCTGGTTTCATGGGATTCATGTTACCCAGAGGATGGACCCTAACCATTTCAGTGACACCATGACCTCTCCTTTAGCACCTATCAGAGAATGTGTCAACTTTTCACAAAATAACTTTCTCATAATCAAAGGTAGATTACAGTATTAAACCTGACTATTCTGTTCTGTTCTGTTCTAAGGAGCTGCACAGCCTCCCCCTGGAGGCTGTGTAGCTGCTGTCGTGGCTTTTATGCTCTTAAGTTTTGTTCTGTTATGTCAACTGCCTTCAAGGTTACAAGATACTTACTCATTTGACATTATCCCTGAATAATAAAAAACTGAAGAATCTTTTATTGATATGATTAACCCACACCCTCTTAAACAGGGTCCTGCATAGTGCTGTACGCATCTGCAAATCTTTTCCAGTAGAAATGCACGTTGATCTTAGAAAGATGTACCTTTTTCAACATCATCCAAACATTTAATTCTGCAACCCATAATCCCCCCCAAGATGAACCAGAAAAAGAGGCTGTTGCTACCTCTAAGAGCTGGTATTAAGAGCACTGTTTTATTTAGATTGCAGTCCCTGTGGGTGTATGACCTCCGAGGCGATGTTTCCATACAGAGTTCACCTCCACGGCTGTGCCCTTCATGGATCAGCAGAGCCAGAACTCATTGAGTCAATAATTCATAGGAGGCTAGAATGTAAATGATGACTGGTGTAAGTCACCCTGCCTGGATGGATCCTGGTGCTGCCATGAATAATGGAGGGCCGAGTTAGGGTCCCAGGACACGCCGCGGTGCACATCCCCGGATACTGCAACATTCCTCCCTTCGTCTCGCTCTCTCTCAGGGACGTGCAGAGAATGTTAGAGAGGCAGGGGCTGACATTTCCTAAAAGGGCCTTTTGGTGAAAATATTGACCTCCTGAAAATACTGCTATTTTCTGGGCTTTATACCACACTAAACTAAGCATAATCAAGTCAATACTGGGGATGTGGCGTACGGCATGGATTTCTACACAGAGAGGGCAATTCTTTCAACATAAGATGCTGCCTTCAAGTTCAGGAGAGTTTGGACCAGGCAATTCTCTTGAATGCTGCCTTCAGGTATGGCATGGAAAGAGGGTGTTTGCATCTCTTTCACCATAGTAAAAACTGCATACATGGTCTGGAGAGGGCACTTTTTACAGACAGTTAAAAGGGCAGGGGCTCAAGCCCCCTTTGATTTCTATGAGTGCACGTGCCTGCCCTCAATGTCTCTCTGTGTCTTTCACTCTCTCTCTCTCTCTCTCTCTCTCTCTCTCTCTCTCTCTCTCTCTCTCTCTCTCTCTCTCTCTCTCTCTCTCTCTCTCTCTCTCTTCTGTCTACCCACCCTCTCTTTTCCTGTCATTGGCTTTCTTGTTCTGTCTTTCATCTGTTTCACTGTCATCTCTCTCCCTGCTATGTCTCTGTCATATCAATCTCATTGCTTCAATTGCTCCCTTTATTTTTCTTCACACCCTTTCTCTCTGTCTCCGTATGAAGTCTTAATTTATACTCTGGGGATATAAGGCTGCCAAAATGTGCACATACACATGATATGAAAGAATCTAATGGGTGGATTGCCATGCAACTTCCTGAGCTCATATGTAAGTACATGCTCCACGGAGGATGAACCATTTGAGTAACCCCTTGACCATTCTTCTAGCGCCATTCTTAGGCCAAAAGGCCAACTTTGCTCTCAAGATAATTAATCAGACTGCAGGATGAACCCTACTTAGATTGCGATGTCCACCAAGACCTTTCCGCTAGCGTGTCATTCTGAATGACTACACAGACGCTGTCACCAGCTAGGAAATGCACAGAGGACATTGTCCCTACAATGAAAATAAAAATCAAACCTCGGTTCGAAGTGAAGCGGTGAACTTTTATTCTATGTGTTCCAGAGTTATGAACTCTGGAACACATAGATACATTCTTTATTCTGAATGAATGAATGAATGTTTTTATCTGGAGGGCCGAATTGTCATGTGAAGCTTGACCAATCCTCAAAGTATCCAATAATCAGACCGGGATGGACACTACACACATATTCTGGACGTACGGGACAGATAAAACCTGTTCATTCTGGGCTGAAATCAAATGACCATATATGGACATGAGGTGACACACATTTTGTTTTTGATAAAACCTGTTCATTCTGGACTGAAATGACCATATATGGACATGCATGGGACACACATTTTGTTTTTGATAAAACCTGTTCATTCTGGACTGAAATGACCATATATGGACATGGGACACACAAAGCCACTCCTTGGAAGCGGCTTTCACCGCTTCAGAAATCATGCCTAACCAGAAACCACGGCTGAATGCCGAAGTACGGATGGCTCTCCAGTCTCCATACTTGTAGCCTATATAAGTCTGCTTCTCAGGAGGAGTATGAAAAGGCACAGTATGCACTCAGGGCAACTATCAAACGGGCAAAGAGGGAATACATTCGGCGATTGGAGTCCAAGCTCATTACCACCAACCCGAGGCACCTATGGTGTGGGCTCAAGTGACTATAGGGGAAGCAACCCTACCAGATGAAAGTACTGTACTTAAGTAAATGTAGGCTAAGTTACTTTACACAAGTGTTTACACCACAGTTAATGGGTCCACTCTGCCTATGACGAGTTTGAGTTTTCTGAACATTTTCTTTTTTGGAAAATTTATTTTTGGACCCCATTTTATTTAGTAAACATGATTGCAATCGCGATTTTGCATGTTTCACCCCCATACAACCCCATCTTCCAAACATGGCAGCCATCTTTGTTTACATAACATGTAAAACATAATGGCTGCTATCTCATGCATGCCTGAACAGAGTTTTTGTTTTAAAGCTGTGAACAGCGTGCACACACATGGTGCATGATCTGTGCATGGGCATGCATGATCCGTGCACTATAAATTACATGGAAGTCTATGGAGACTTCTGGCAGGGAAACCTGAAAGACGGCATATTCAAAATGGCAGTAAATGTTAATGGCGGCGGCGCCCTCTCCAGGGCGTCGCTCAGGAAATCGGTCTATAGGAGTAGGGAGGACGCCATAGTTCACGTCCTTCACACTGCCCTCTCCCACCTGGAGGGGAGGAACACCTGACCTACAGTATGTGAGAATGCTCCTGGTGGATAACAGCTCTGCGTTCAACACCATAGTACCTTCTAGGCCCGTCAGTAAGCTGCAGGACCTGGGTCTACATCCCCTAGGGGCCACTAGTGGGGATTTTCTGCTTTACTTGAAAATCAATCCTGTTCGGGGAGAAACACAGTTGTACGACGAAGTATACTTTTACCTGTAAATTATTCAGTGTCTCTCCCCAAAGCAGAGCACAGGGCTGAGTTGTGAGGAGCGCCAAGGTCGGCCATGGCAGCAGCTGCTATTTCTGCTATTTTGTCTCCCCTATTACTGCTGTATACATCCTTGTTCTGAAACTATAGTAATAACTGCCTGCTTGGACAGGGGCCAAAAAGCCCCTGTCAATGTGTGGAAAGGGGCGTGTGCTGTTGACTGAAACACACCTCTGCTGTTTGCACAGTGCTGTTGTTTTGTCTGTCGTGTTCTCCTTCAGGGGTAAAGGGTTCGGCTAGCATACTATGTTAGCTATACCTCCCACTCCATTGAAGGCAGACAGGGGTCAAGGTTAGGCTTCATGCTGGAGGCGTTTTCTCTCGGAAGAGAAGACTGGGTGATGTTCTATACAACATCGTCACTGGGGAAACATGCAGTCTACAGATATGGATGCACATGCAGAGGTGCATGGGCCACAGGTAGACATCATGTTACTATACTAGAGCAATCACTCAAGAACTGTGTGTCGATTCTCTTCCAAACCAAGCCATATACAGTATTTCAACACGATTAGTGAACCAAATCCAAACATCTGTTTTATATTCTGCATTGCCCTGACATGATGTTAAACAATGCCAGCTACTTATTTAGCTTCCTCCAATGTCAACAGACTATAAACTGCTAAGAATAACAGGCATAAAGAAGTCATAAAGAAGGTTATGCACCACACTATGGAAAGGAAGCCTTGTGTTTATCTACTGTGTGGTAAGATGCATGCACACTGTAAAAACCTTAGTTTTCAAATTGAGGGTCCATGACATGATGTCATTGGCTCAGTGAGTTAAAGCTTATTTTGATATGCACAGAAAAAAGACACCCTTTTCTTTGACTTATTGTATTGTATTGTATTGTATTGAAGGTTAATACTTTTACAGTGTAAATCTAACAAGGCACCATCACTCTACCATTGGGAGTGTTATGGCATATTTAAAGCTAGAAAATATTATATCTTCTGTCTTATGTAATATAGATATGGATTTTCATGAGCACGATAATCATCAAGATTAAAACACAAAAAGTATTATGAAATATGTCACTTTATGGGCAATGAATTTAGAATAAATGAAAGTTTCACTTTTTGAATTATATTACAGAAGAAAATGTACTTTTCCATAATATATATATATTTAGATGGATCTGTATGTTTGATATATGTCAATATAGAAATGTTAAAATAAATATGATAGAATAATATAAAGTAAGGTAATGTTACTGCAAATAATCCAGCTGTCTGAGGCTGGCCCTATTTATTTTCCTTCACAGTCCTGCTGGGAGCAAACGTGAGCGCTTGTGTACATTAGCTGAGACCACCCGAGCCAATAATCACTACTTCTAACCACTCAATTGGAACATCAATAACTCCTCTGCGGCCATGCTAAGTGACAAATTGAAAACGAAGGTATTGGGCAAAGCCATTCAGATGGTAAAGTGACACACACACGCACGTGCACGCGCACACACACCCACTCACTCACTCACTCACACACGCACGTGCGCACGCACACACACACACACACGCGCACATTGTTGTTGACTTGTGAGCATGCCAAACGTTACTGTTAACACAAATCTTGTTTATTTTCACTCAAAACAATTCATTCAGGTTATTGATACAAAACTGATCTTGGGAAATAAAATCATCTCCTGCATTTATTCTTAGTTTCTAGAACGGAACCCATAAAATGTCTCATTTAAAAGGGCCTCTACCAGCAGCACTTCAGTGACTCCTCATCACAGCTTGTGTGGTGCTGCTGACAGCATAATAGACTCAGCTGCAAGGTCTCAGAACAGTGAGCAAGGGGTGGGGGGGTTCAGTAAGGTCATACTGTCATGTTTCATTAAGACAAACCACGAGGGCACACTGGAGACTCACTCTGCATTCTAGCACGGGTCACACACCTCTCGTCGAGGTGCCCCACTGTCCCCAGGCCCCACACCGCCTGTGTGATTGCACTTACACTTGGGGCATTTGCAGAAGGTGATGCTCCTCTTCCAAGCAAATTGCGACGACTTAAGCAGTAGGAACAGTTTAAATCACTTTGAGTCATTCTCAAAATGCTACTTACACCTGCAGCTTCCTCATGTCTTGCTCGACTGATACAGGTCTGGGCAGGCACATGCACATATAGACATCAAAGGGGGCTTGAGCCCCTACCCTTTTATTTGTCAGTAAAAAGTGCCCTCTCCAGACAATGAATGCAGTTTTTACTATGGTGAAAGAAAGGCAAATGCCCTCTTTCCATGCCTTACTGTACCTGAAGGCAGCATTCAAGAGAATTGCCTTGTCCAAACTCCTGAACTTGAATGCAGCATCTTATGTTGAAAGAAGTGCCCTCTCTGTGTAGAAATCCATGCCATTACGCCACATCTCCAGTATTGACTTGATTATGCTTAGTTCAGTGTGGTATCAAACACCGAAAATAGCCGACCTCCAAGCTCAAAACACGTCGCAGCACAACACACTGTGAGCTTGGAGGTCTGCTATTTTTGATATTTTCACCAAAAGGCCCTTTTAGGAATTTCAGCCCCTGCCTCTCTAACATTCTGTGCACGTCCCTGGGCCTGGGTAGGCCACTCAGCCTGGCGAAGACCTGCACTCCAAGGAGCACCCTTTTCCAGCTCATTTTAAAGTCCCTTTTTATTACAGTGTGTCAGCCCAGACTTTATGATAACGGCTTTAATACAGTGTCTCAGATGAGCGCACAAGATTAGTGCCTGTTGCAATTGTGCAATGGGGAAAAGTATACTGGCTTTCAAAATTATTGATTGTTCTGATCCTATCAGTTTGCCTTTTCAATATTGCATGATTTCTTCATTAGACAGGCGTGGCCAGCCTCCCCCTTTCAATATATTAAATGTATTGAATGGAGGACATACATTATTATGAATTACCCTGCATGTCTTGATCATTACCATGATTATTAAAGTCAATAAATCCTAAGCGCCTGTCCAAATACGGCTTATTGATTGTTGTGTGCAACATTCGGTCGCTGCATGCTAAGTACACCATTGTAAACGGTACATGGCTCTGATGGCTGTGCCTTGAAAAGTACTGTGTACGTCCAATGCATGTGCATTTATCAACATTACTGCAACACCTTTCAAAAGCACTGCTCACAATCACTCAGCACATGTGTGCATGACATTGATCCACGGTAGGGAGGGAGTCTGGGAGTGAGGATAGGGGTAAGACATGGCTTACCACAACTATTAGTGGCTGCAGAGCGGAGATTATTAGTAAGCAATGAGAAGACGAGTGTCCATTCGTGCCTGGTATATGTCATTCGGACAGGGCCCTGGCCCACAGCTTGCATTTGTGGTCACATTAGCGTATCGGCCTCCCCCTTTGTCATATTTCTCCACGCTTAGCGGAGGAGATCAATGAGAAGAGATGGACTCACTGACAGGGGGCCACTGGTGTCTGAGGGGCCCCCTCTCTTTTCTCCTTGGCCACCGTGAAGAGCACGTGTTGAGAGGCTGGCCTCAGCACTTTGCCTGCGGCCTGCAAAGGTTGAGCTAGTTAGCCTCTCAGTGATGAGTCACTTCCACAAGTTGCCTTATCGATCATCTGCCAGGCACTGTATATCAACGCTCCTTAAGTGGGCTCTCCGTGTGCCCCATCCCCCAAGGTTGTTTGCATGGGAATGATGAAAATATGAGACAGACAGAGTTAATCCTGCTCTTTCAGTGGTTATCATGGTGACTAATGAAGGCACTGGAGAACATAACTAAGGAGCTGAGGTTGTAGTGTTCATGGCAGAAGACACGTACATCATTTATTTTATAAAATGATGTACGTTTCTGTGTAGAAAGGTTCATTCATCTCAGAGGCAACATCTCTTCTAGAAATGTGCCCTGTGTGTGTCTGTGTGACGTACATATGTATATGTTTGCATTTATGTGTGTGAGAGAGCAAGAGAGCACATACACAGTGGTGTGTGTGTGTGCGTGTGCTTGTGCATGTGTATATCCAGGTGTTTCGTATGCACTGTACTGTCTATTAAAATTCTACACAGCTACAGTATAGCCATGTCTCGCTCAGCAGCACCGTCTCTTAACTGCTCACTTTCACTTTGAGACATTTCCATGTCTCCACTGAGATGCGCCATTTGGTCAAAAGAATAAAAATGAATTAGCTCCAGGGGAGAGCGAGATCAGACGCATAAGAAAGTCCAAAAGGCTGTCCTTCCACTTCAGATAACACAAATGGCTGAACGATGAAAGCTGAACATGAGGCAGATAAGGCTTGTCAGCCCAAGATGCTCTTCTGTATTGTCTTTTATGCTCAAAGGACCTTTCCTTTCTCTTTGAGCCTGAGGTCCTTTGAGGCACTGTGTTATATTCTGACAAATCCTGAGAGGCCCCCTGTTAGGGTCATAGCAAGGCTAGTGATAACTAAGTGTCTGAATGCTCGGTCATCTGCATCGTGATAGATCTTTTTAAAACGTGGCCTCGTTTTCAGCCTGGCTTCACACTGATTTCAGCCTTCAGTCATTTCTGTAGACATTGCATAATGCAGTGAGTGGTATTTACCCCCACCCCCACCCAGCGAGTGAACGCAACACCCAGGAACTACTGTAATGGGTGTGACAGGTGATTGAGATGATGATTTGACAGTGCACGTGTGGCCGAGAAAAATGGGAGGCCAATAGAATCCATGTTAGCATTTGCAGCAGACATAATGCACAAGGCGTCTCTTTCCCCTACACGTTAATGTACCACAGAGCTACAATAACATTGGAGTTTACGTGTCTCAGAGTTGACACTTGGGTTGCAGCGTGGACGTACAGGGAAATGCCAAAGACATTATTTAATGGAAAATGCTGCAATGTCCAACGGTCCGGTAAAAATGTGGAGGGACCTTAAACGCTCTTGCGTCTGAGTCAAAGCCACTTATGCTGTCATCTGTGGGCTTCTGAAGAAATATTGATGCAGATAACAGCTAAACCAAGTCCTATACTGCAGGCTTTGGGGCTCTGCCTTGCCAAGTGTTGCTATCTTTATCCCAGTATTCTAAATGTTTCATTGTCCCTGTAGGGCCAGACTATGTGCTCTTAGAAAGGCCTGAATTCCTCTGTGTCCTCCCAGTCGACCCCATTTAGGAGGAGCTGATTTAACTAATGCGTTGTTTTGGGCCATTTCCAGAGAGGAGTGATACAACATTTGACACAGAACACACCGTAGCCTTCAACGAATCAATCTCCGGGATGGCTGCATTTTCATTTTCAATTCAGCTCGGCTTTAATGCAAAAGCTGAATTTGCAAGATGGCTACTACTGTATAGCGGGCTGAATAATTAATACTGTATCTGCTTCAGTTCCAGGAAGTGGCTAAAGGAAAATACAGCAGAGACAAGAGACAGACAGGCCTGGAGCTGGAGGGAGACAGAAACATGGGAGTGTTGAGACGTATTGTGTGGGTGTGTGTGTGGGGTGGGGGGGTGTGGGTGTGTGCGTGCATGCGTGCGTGCGTGCGTGCTTGCGTGCGT
>NC_137825.1:29996494-30026494 GCF_963921795.1 Nannobrachium achirus
CCAAACCCCAGAGTTAGGGTGTTGTCTTCTGTGATGCTGTATATGATTTATATTAAGATCTTTTAACCGCCAGCACTGACACTAACAGAAATGGGTCCTGGCACCCCTGTGCAGATAGGCCTTCAGGCCTCAAAGCATGCTCTAAGCAGAGTGTGTGTGTGTGTGTGTGTGTGTGTGTGTGTGTGTGTGTGTGTGTGTGTGTGTGTGTGTGTGTGTGTGTGTGTGTGTGTGTGTGTGTGTGTGTGTGTGTGTGTGTGTGTGTGTGTGTGTGTGTGTGTGTGTGTGTGTGTGTGTGTGTGCGCGTGTGCGCGTTTGTGTGTGTTAGCTTTCGCTCATAAGTGTGTTCGCTGCAGGCATGTGTCCACATGATGTGAATGAGTGCGTTGGCACATATGTAGGCGTTCATACTCGTGTGTACTGTAGATGCTCAAGGGCTGTCAAAATTAGCCAAGAAATTACTTTTGAACGTGAGTACCCATTCAAACCTTTCGAATTTATCTAAAGACCTCTCTTCTTTTCTGTGCCGTAGTCTGTAGCCTCCTTTTAATAAGGTTAGGTAATATAATGAAACAGGAAATGATAATCAAACCAATCTATTCAGTCAGTATAGCCTACACTTTTGTAATGTTTTTGTTTAATAAAATTAAGGCACGCAATTGTACCCTGGCCTGAGGGACAATTCCAAACCGGGATTTTAGATTGCTTCTTCGGTCGAGTCTGGCTGTGAACATGTCCTGCCATCATTACCAAATGGATCAGGATCGCTGTTTGAGCTTGACCTACATTATCCCTGGATCAATTAAAATGATGCTGTGTGACTCCTGTGTGTGTTCAGTGCAGTGGTTCTACCAAGTTAAGGTGTCTGTCTGCGGACAGCAAGGGAGGGGCATAACGTGAAGTGTGGCTTGCGGTCTGCAGATAGATCTAGATCTGTGATCTCGCCAGGCCAGCTGCTATGAAAGGATACAGGGGCCCAGGGCCATGCGAGAACACTGAGATTATTGCGACCGTAGGTCGCAGTTAACTATGAAAGCCGGCACATCTTGTCTGCATATCCGCGTATCTGCGTATCTCTGTAGGTCAGACCTGACAAGTATATCGTTTTGTCGCTCTGACATCATGCTCTGACATCACCGTGTTGTCAGGGGAACAACTCTTAACAGAATGGGTTTGCCGCTCTGACATCACACTCTGGCTTCACTGTGATGGCACACTAACAGAATCCCTTTTATGCCCATATATGGAGTTCCCTGATGTCATCAATATTAAGCCCACATCTAACAGGACTTAATGTGGGAATGCCCATATGGAGGCCACATCAGCCACATACCACACTAACAGAATCCATATATGGCCAAGACAGATGGCCAAGACAGCCCATATCTGTGTGGCTGGTTCTACAGACAGGGATCTCCATGGGCATAAAAGGGTATGATATCAGATGTCATAGACATCATAGGACTTTCACATAACGAATAACTGAGTGAGCATGTTTGGGACCTCACAGCATATCTCAATATACAGTACATGGATCTGAAGCCCATATCTAACAGTACTTCATGGGAATGCCCATACTGTATATGGAGGAAGACAGCCCATATCTGTGTGGCTGGTTCAGACAGGGATCTCCATGTATGGGCATAAAAGGGATGTACCATATACCGTACATGGATCTCCCTATATGGGTACCAGGGGTCTCCATATATGGGTAACTGGTCCGATATACATCACTGGCCAGATGGCCAAGAAAGGGCGAGGTCGCATGTCGCCCTGAGGCGTCTTACTAGTTAGTAGTAGTACTACCAGTAGTAGTAGTGTTATTATTATTTAATTTAAACCATCATTTTCACATTTATACGTTTATATTTTCATATTCAAATAGGATTGACTAGGCCTATATAGAATACAGTATGTGTTGACAGCCCTAGTTTACACCTAGTGCAAGCGTTGGTGTGGGTCCACGTAAATTAGCAAGCTCTGCACTAGACGGAGAACCACAAGGCCACAGACACGTGGCACTTAATGTACACTCCACTGGTCTTCTCCATCCAGGCATGCCTTAAGTGCTCCTGCTGTGAATGTAGTATATGGTATACATGCCACGGTTGAATAGCTAAAGTCTACATGATGTGGAGGGGAGGAGGGGGGAGACTACCGTCTATTGGTAGCTCCAGTCAGGTCAAGCGAGAGGAGTCATCCAGGGATTCAGCCGCAGGTTTTCCCGGGGTCAAGAATAAGGTGAAGTTGCGGAGTGTTGCATCCATGTCACATCCATGTCTTGTAGGGCATAGAAAAACATGGCGGTGATGCTTGAAATATATATGAAACAGCCATGCGATGCATGGAGGGTGTACTTATGCCTCTGGCAATGGACGGCTGCCTCTGCAATGTTTACAAATGAAAGCAAATGAATCTTATGAATAGTGCAAAATCCTGTACCGTATATTTCTATAGGTGGCTCTCCACCAAACAGACTACAAGAGACTCTTTCCAACTATCGGTACGTTCGAGTTACGTACCGATAGGGACAGAATAGTAAATCATGTTTGGGGGGGAACTGTCACTCAAAGTGCCTCCGGCCACTATCTTCCACTATCACGTGCATGTAAAGACAGTGGAGTGGTGTTTCCGAACACAGTATGCATCCCATATTCTGTGAGGATGAGCCCTCATTGGCTAAAGGCCCAGCCAATGAGGAGAAAGTCACGAGAAATTAGCCAATAAGGAGAATGTCACAAGAAATCCACTTGACGACAAAGTGGTCTGGCTGTGTATAGACCGGCAGCATCTTGGTGCTGAGCCAAATTGCAAGAACAGTGAAATCATTTAAAAACGTTTAACCTGAAGAAGACCTGTTAAGAAGACCTGTTAAGGGTTGAAATGTTGTACCGAACAAAGTTTGGAGCATTACAGAAGTGAGTTGCGAGCCCTTCTTTCTAAATAAAGTCATAGCTGACCAAGATCCACGTGGAAGCCACTCCATTAGTCTTTTTCTATAAAATGGTATTCGGCAAAATCAAAGTAATACGGCAGCTATTTGGCTGTGTTCAGGGTGGGCCGTGTGTGTTTTCAGAGAATGTTTATTTTAATGATCAATACATCGATAGTGGTTACATTTAATTATTTAATGTTTTTAGACATTATTTTGATTGATTGATTGAATACTTTATTAGTCAGAAATGTAAACAGCACGTGGTACAGTAAGACATTCAAGTCACATTAAAGCTGAAAGGATAAGACAAAATTGTGGTAGCATACAAAAATAATACATGTCTTCAACTTAATACAACCACTATCATGTACATAAGAGATTTATCTCCCCTTTTGGTCTCCAGATAGATAGCCACTTTTGCATGGCTGTGGGTATCACACACTTTGGAGAAGTAGTTTGACAGGTATGAGGGCATTGAGGGCACAGAGGGCATTGAAGGCATGAAGTTTATACTATGAATAAAACCTTAGTGTTTGCCAATTATTTTGGAGCCCACTAGCAATAATATCCTCGACACCCACTAGTGGGTTTGAGAATCTCTTTGAGGAGCAGTTTGAGAATCACTGGACTAGAGCTTGATCGGCGAGGAGAGACACTGAGATAGAGAAGGTGAGGGAGAGAGGAAGGGCGAGTGAGAGGAGGAGGAGGATGGGGGAGGGAGGGAGAGAGAGAAAGATAGAGAGCATACATTGTTTCATCCATCCAATGATGGGTACCGAAACCTGAACATGCCGGCCAAGCTGATAACGCAGCGCGAGGGGCCACATTAAACATTTTTTATATAAATACCTCCTAAAGATAACCCGATGAAGGTCTAACAGACCAAAACGTTGTGATTTCCCATTGCAACCTTTTAATTGCATTTGAGGACAGTGTGCTGGAGTTTCTTCTTTTTCATATAAACACTTTTAACAGTAGGCTACAGTAGCTGACACAAATGCAGTCAGAAATGATGACTGCCAGCCAAAATAATAGAGAAACAGTCTACCTATCATGATGTACTGTATGTCCCAGATATAAATCAAACCAATCAGTGCTATAATCCATCACTCTTCTCACATTATTGTCATTGGAGCAGCATCAGACAGTATGAGCTCACTAGTGGCTCTATTACTTATTTGTTTTCTATCTTTGGTAGAAAGCCACTCGTGTTCACAAATAACCGGCCATTCCTGGCCATAGTAATAACATAATGTCAAGTCTTTAATTGAGCAATGTTACCCCTTTAAGCTCCCCTGGACCTTATCCAGTTTATCTTAATACAATATGTTGACACAGTGTGTTGATGATAAGAAGCAGTGTATTTATAATACTGCCATCTAAACTGATCACCATAATGAAGTCACCTTAAAACCACCGAGCCACATTTTCCCATATTTAATATGAGCTCTCCATTAGTCCAGGAGAGGATTATCACCCACAGGAAATGAAACCTGCAGCCATATTAAATTGACTCAAGATGCATTGCTGAGATACATTTACAATGCTGAGATACATTTACAAACCAGGATGACCAAATTATTTATGAATTCACTGCCACTGTGCTATGATGTAGTAGGTTAAGCAGTTGCCTATAACAAGAACGATAAACAAACTGGATGGGAAAGAATAAGCAGAGCACAAACAACAACAGAGAGAAAAACATACATCCTCTTTCAGAACCAAATATTCCAGTTGGAGGGGACAGTGGGAGCAGGGCTAATGTTGTTTCTTTAGTCTGGGAAAAGGCAACGCTTTTATTAATCAAAACCCGAAGGGTCCTCAGCAAGGCCAGAGAGAGAGAGAGAGAGAGTGAGAATTAAGTTGAACTAGCTGCTAAAGTAGGGGTGGGTGTTGCAGTGAGAGCTAACTGCTCTTGTTGGAGTGGACGTAGCCTAGTACTACTCTTTGATGGGGTTTGCATTTTTGAAGATGTTTGCAATGCGTGGGCTTCCAAATTCGTCCCAAGGTTTTAGTTTGCCACTGTATAAAAACATGAAGAGCTGGCCAAATGACTTTCGCAGGGATTTCTCCTCTTAGAGGTGGGATGAGAGTTGTGATGAGAGACATCTCGCACGCACGCACGCACACATGTACGCACGCATATACGCAACTACGCACGTACGCACGTACGTGTTGTTCTCTTCCATTAGAGTCTATGATTAGAGTGATTACATTTCTCATTCTCTTTCTATGACTGTCCTTACAAGTCCCTGTCTCTCCACTGCAGTGCATTCCCTCCAGCTGCTGCTTTGATATGAGCTTTATGAAACCTGTGTGAATGCCACATACCCCAGTAATCTAGCTCGCTGCAAGGGCTCGCTCAAATAGCCCTCTCTCTGTCTGTCTGTCTGTCTGTCTCTCTCTCTCTCTGTCTCAGTCTTTCATTCTCTCCTCTCATCACGTCTCTTCTCACAAGCTTTAATCCCCCCTTCACCGCCACCACCATCACCACCCTCATCCCTCTATGTTTTCCTCTTTTGCTTCCTTCGTAACAGAGGCAGGAGAGCGCGTGGGGTGGGAGGCTGCCATTTGTATGTGTTGCTCATCTCTCCGCCTTCCGCCGTGTGTCTGGCTGGGTGGCTTTGATTAGCCCTCCTTCAGGTGACCTCCTGGCTAAGCTTAAGTCGGTCACTGTCCCCCGCTCCCCTGTCAACCTCAGGCAAACTGCTGTTGAGTCTGTTTCTTGACCAAAATGTTCGGTAAGTTGGACTTTCAGACGTGCAAATTTCCGAACTCTCATTCGGTCTAATGCTTTTCAGAAGTCGCGAGTGACGTCATTTTGTAGTCGAAACGGACCTTTTGACCGAAAAGGGCGGTTTCGGTCAAAGTATGGACAGGCCTTAAAGGAGTAGTTCACCCCCAAAATGACTTTTTTTCTATTGATTACTCATGCCATGGAGAGTAGAGTTCAATAATATTTTTTGGTTTTTGTCACATTCCTAAGACAAAAATTGTATTCGAGTAAATTTACCCCCATTGATTCCGGATGGGGACCCGTTTCGAAACGGGTCCCCATCCGGAACAAATGGGGGTAAATTTATTGTTATCACATTTGTGTCTTAGGAATGCGACAAAAAGCTAAAAATATTATTGAACTCTAGTCTCCATGGCGTGACTAATCAATAGAAAAAAAGTCATTTTGGGGGTGAACTACTCCTTTAATCTATGTCAAGTTAAAACATGAAATCAACTTGATAAAAATTGTATTTGTCAGCAGAGTCTTTTTGAGCATATAGATATAGATTTTTTTTAGACGTTCAAAATTACTTACATTCTAATGTATATGATTTGTTTGATTTGTAGATGGAAAATATGCTATTTTTAACCCTTTTTGTGGCCTCATGGACAGCTGCATGCGGGGTTAAAAAACACTATAATCTTTCTTGCCTAATTGCTGGTCAATTACAATTGATTATTTGTCTTCTGTGAGTCATTGACATGCAGGGAAGCCATATAGTTTTAACCACTTAAACCCTACATACTTGACCTGAGTCTGTTATGTTCCTGGCCTAGGGCACCAGGAAACCACAACAAAAAATAAGGGGGAGACGCAGTCAACAAACAAAGTTTAAATAATTTATTAAATAATCAAAAGTAATTAACTCAATCAAAGGTAAATGTGAGGTGTGGAAGTCAGTAAAGTCAGTAGTGTAGTGCATTGATGGATGTGTGAGTGGTGTAGTATGTGTGAGTGTAGCATGTGTAAAACAGAGAAGAATAGGGCAGAGTGGAGAGGAGAACAGAAATGAACAGAACTGGGGAAGGACTGGGGAAGCAGGCTTTTATAGGGCGTTGGCTGGCACCCGGGCCCAGGTGCACAGCATCTAATTAACGGCCGTCAATTGATTGCTGCTCCCCAGTCCTATTGGGAGAAAGGAGAACAGAAATTACTACAAAGCAAACTCATAACTAAAGGAGTGACATAATACAACCCCCTACTGAGGGAACCGTCACACCCCCCCCCATAAAGACGGGGTCCCAAAGGGAACACCGGACACCAAAGTTACTATAAATGTTAAATATACTAAATATCAAATATACTACCTCTACTACCTACAGTACAGAACCAAAACCTCCCTTAACTTTTACTCCATCTCGCCACACCCTCCTGTTTCCAGCTTCAGCAACATCGTGCACATGAGCAATTTAAGAAGCTAAACAACAGGACGGCCTATAATAGAGAAAAAGAAAACAGGACATTTTAGGGTAAACACAGATCACCGGACATAAAACCATTCCGGTTCTCCACACTATAGGGTTAGTGATGTAAAACATTTAGAATTTGAATACTAGAACACTAGTCAATACAAACAAAAGAACACCACTATATGGAATGCCAAATTCACAACTTCCTCCCATGGCTAACCCCCCCTGTCAGCCATCACCCCAGCAACTGACGTCAACGAAGCATTTAAGGGATGAATGTCAAGACAAGAGAAGGACCAATTGAGCCTAAGTGGAGAATCTGGGAAGTGGAAAAAGATCAGTTTTAGAGACATTATTCAGTTTTCGAAAATCAGGGCCAGAACAAAATGAACCGTGTAACTGAGGGGTTTTAGTATCAAACAACGGTTTCATCTTTTTAATGAACACCGAAACATCCCTCTTCATACAGGGCCAAAAGAAATGCCTACGTAACCTATTGTACGTTTTTCTCACACCAGCATGTCCAGCCTCATGAGCTACTTTTAACACTGACTGGCGAAGTTTAACTGGCAACACAATTTGGAACGCTGGTTCACCCACCAAACTTCCCTTACATGGCCGCCATTTTCTCACCAACAAGGCATCCTGCAGAAAAAACCCACAACTGTCAAGCAGCTCACTCTCTGGTCGTATCAATGGCAACAGCTCCTTCAAAGAAGGGTCAGCCTGCTGCTCTGCAACTAGATCTGAACGTGTTATAGGCAATGAAAACTCAGCAAGAGCTATTGAAAACGTTTCATACACTTTAGTCTTAACCAACTTATTTGACTGAGATGTCTCCTTTAACTTAGCCTTTACATGTGTCACACACGGTGACACTTCTGGGCAGTCACGTTCAGTTTTATCCGCTTCCCCCGTCACCAGGGGAACGGACGTCACCACTGCTGCTGGTGGCACCTCCTCCCACACTCGAGCACCAACCAGGTTGTTACCCAGGATGACCGTCACCCCTGGAATTGGCAGTGCTGGACGCACAGCAAGCTTTGCTTCTCCCTGAAACAATTCACATTTAAGCATTACTTTATGCAAGGGAACCAACAGTATGTTCATGTCTATGCCCCGGATAGGCACCTTGTCACCCGTGTCAGAATCATTAGTTAAAGGAAGAACACCAGCTTGAATAAATGAGTCAAAAGCCCCAGTGTCTCTCAAAATAGTTACAGGTACTTCTTCCCCACCTTGCACCAAAGAGACAGAACCCTTCATGATAAATGGACGGTAAGAATCTACTGCTGCAACTACCGCATCTTTATTTTGACCGAAATGTGGTGTAACACAAGTGGACACCGGATGAACTGGAGCGGACATGCCAGCCCCTTTTGGTTGCCGATCACCTGCATTTAAATTTTCAGTCCTTGGGTAACCGTTCAACATAAAACACTCAGATCTCCAGTGGCCCCTCTTATGACAATGATTGCAAACGTTATCCGGCTCCCGCACATTACCACTGCTGTTAGTGTTGCCTTTAGCGTCGACAGGATGAGGTTTATTATATCGGCCATGTGACTCTTTGGCAGCATAATTGCCACCTCCCGCATGAAACTCTTCACGGTGCGTCAAGACAAAATCATCAGCGAGCGCCGCCGCGTCCGCAGCGGTGCGCGCTTTCTGCTCATTAATATACGTCGCCACTCGAGCAGGAACAGAATTTTTAAACTGCTCCAAAATCATCAAGTCACACAAGTCTTCAAACTCTGTTACCTCCGAGGCGTTGCACCAGCGGTTAAAATACGTAGTTAACTCACGTGCAAATTCCAAATGACACTGCTTGTCATGTTTCTTAGTAAACCTGAACCGCTGGCGGTATGCCTCGGGGACGAGCTCGTACGCCTTAAGCACCGTTGCTTTAACACGGGAATATCTTTGACTGTCAGCCACACTCATTGCCGAAAAAACCTCTTGCGCCCTGCCGGTTAAGACGCACTGCAACATCAATGTGCGCGCCGAATCAGGCCATTTACGCAGGTCAGCCACACGCTCAAACATTACAAAAAATGCCTCTGGATCACGTTCTGAAAACTTGGGCACCAGACGTAGACTTCCATTTATGTCAAACGACCCCTCGGACTGATCTGCAGGTACAGGAGATACGTGTGCAGCAGGTGTCATCTTACCATCCCTTATCAAATCCAACCTGTTCTGCTCAACCTGTATTTTAGCATGTTCAGTATCATATTTCATTTTTTCAATTGCATACTGAGTATCTAGTCTCACTCTTTCCTGATCGGATTGTAATTTAGCTTGCAAGATAATTAACTCTTTTTGCTGGTTAATCAATTCTTTTTGTTGATCAAAAGACAACCCTGTTGACACTACAGGCATCACAAACGGTGGCGCCACCGCTGTGACATCTGACCTTGTTGGAGCAGACAATGCCCCTTGTCCCTCATGAACATCTTTCTCAAATAAATGCTCTCTTAACACTCGAAATAAAGTCTCCTTTAATCTCTTGTCAATTGGCTCAATTTCAATGTTATAATGTTCTGCTATTTTAAGTAATTGGTCTTTGGTGCATTGACTTAACAGTTCCTCAGAAGGAGCATCTATAAATTCATCTACAGTAACCATCCTGGCTACTGTGCGCTTTAACAGTCGCCCAGCTGGCAAAACAAAAACAAAATACAAGTGCCCCACTATTTAAACCACCCCGCTAACTCCACCCGACTGGATGTGCTGGTTAACGGTGGGTATTTATGCACATGAAGGCCACCGCAAAGGCCTAGCTTAACCCAGGGGTAGGAAAGGAAACCACTAGCTGGCGACCTGCGTACACCACCTGGCTGCGCTCCCGAGACGGGGTCCGCACACGCCGGTACGCACCCGCAATCTCCAGCCGCCCCGTGCACCTAAACCACCCCGGCCTAAACGACTTACACTATTTAACCCCAGTAGCTGGAAAAAAACAAACGCACCTCACAGGGACACTTGCATAAAAAATGAATTAAAGCCAGCAAGGACACCCTTTAACTTTCACTTTAGCAGCACAATAGCCCAGGAAAAACCTCCCCACTGTACCAAACTTAACCAAATAGTAATGCAACTTAACCAAGGAAACTTAGATTAGATTCAACCCAAAAAAGTTAACTGCATCTCCCAAACTTAAAGTCCAGTCCAAAAAGCATAGCAGCGCTTTCTGTACTCACCGGACTGTTGATCAAACAGGACAAAGGAACCCCCGGACTGATTCCCAACTGAAGTCACTGCATTCACAAAACTAGTGCCAACGAGCCATTAACCGACACCCAAATTGGCCAATTAACTATGCTATTGCGGCACAGCACTAGCAAACAAATGCAGCAGGGAGAATCACTTGATTCTCCAAACTCACTGCATAAAAAGTCAAACTTTACCGGCGCGAGCCCCCAATTGTTATGTTCCTGGCCTAGGGCACCAGGAAACCACAACAAAAAATAAGGGGGAGACGCAGTCAACAAACAAAGTTTAAATAATTTATTAAATAATCAAAAGTAATTAACTCAATCAAAGGTAAATGTGAGGTGTGGAAGTCAGTAAAGTCAGTAGTGTAGTGCATTGATGGATGTGTGAGTGGTGTAGTATGTGTGAGTGTAGCATGTGTAAAACAGAGAAGAATAGGGCAGAGTGGAGAGGAGAACAGAAATGAACAGAACTGGGGAAGGACTGGGGAAGCAGGCTTTTATAGGGCGTTGGCTGGCACCCGGGCCCAGGTGCACAGCATCTAATTAACGGCCGTCAATTGATTGCTGCTCCCCAGTCCTATTGGGAGAAAGGAGAACAGAAATTACTACAAAGCAAACTCATAACTAAAGGAGTGACATAATACAACCCCCTACTGAGGGAACCGTCACAAGTCCCTAACAGGAGTCTATACTACTCCTCCTCCTCTTCTCACTCTACACCAAATCTCTTCACTGAATATAGCCGATCTACAGGCTCACAATGTGTCAACGATGTGATGCGTTGTGAGCTTCTGTCACAGTCAGGTGCTTATTCTAAAGCAGTGGTCTTCACATCAAGGCCCATTATTTATTCAGCATTTGAGCCACGGACCACCATTTGATGAGATAAGCCCTTTGCACACAGGACAGTTGCGTTTTTTTTCTTCGTTTGCTGCATAATAAAACGCATTGGATTTGGTGTGCAATGCTGTGCGGAATCGGTGCTGCGGATCCCAAAAGGAGTCATAAAAGGAGTGATGAGTTTTTTACCGCATGCGACAAATCGAACTGGGTTCGATCGAGAAAAAAACACCGCAGCCACTCGTCGCACGGCCAATTCGGATCCGGTGTAGAGAATCATTGTTTTCTTTTTAAAAAGTGAAATTGTCCGTTTTATCCGTACGGATGAACGTGCCTGTGTGCAAAGGGCTTTAGCCTCTCAGTTATCGTGAGATAAGATTTCGACCCTGCTGTATTGATGTGGTACCATACTGTAGGAGAGATAACAGGCAAATGTTGATACAAATAACAATTCTTCTGCATTCTCTATTTGTGTAGACTTCTGGTAAATTAAGTAATGCAGATGTTTAACAATAATTGAACTCTTTAGAGTGTAAAATGAAACCAAATGGACCAGTAGTGCGTAGTCCATAAACGCAGAGACATCTCCTGACCACTCCTCACTGACTGTTGAGCTGATTGGCCAATGGATAGTGGATACATTATCTTACTTGGCTATTGTTCTCAATTGCATTAATAAGATCCATTTGGTTACCAGCCCTCCGTCATTTAGCTGAGGACCACCTGGAACCCCCTCAAGGACCACTTATGGTCCCTGGACCACTAGTTGAAAAAAGGTCTAGAGGCCGTTGAGGAGTCCTCGTCGACTGTTTACATCTTAGTGATTGTCATTATGATGTTCACCCAGCCAGCACAGGGTTTGGCGCAAGTGCTATTGATTTAAAGGCACAACAGAGGTGTGCTCCCGAATGCTTTTGGAGTTCAAAGAATGTCCAGAGAACGCCAGAAAGCGCCAGAGAAAGCCGTTCAAGCCGAACAAGAAAATTCCTTTGCCTTGAAGTCCTGTGCAGTTCCCAGGTGCGTCAGAATGCAAATGTCAATGTTTTTCCATTGATAGGGCATCACTGCCAGACTTGCCATTATGATTGTTAAACGTGATAATGAATAGGACACGCCGGGCCTCATTATGTTATTGACAGACGCTCAGAGGGTCTGTTCTGCCCCGCTCGAAGGTATGAATCTGAACCTGCGTAATGCGTATGCCCTTCACTCCATAATGCACACACACAGCATGTTAACGAAGCCTCATTGAACTCAGCTCAACCTTTAAAAAAAGAGAGAGACAAGCTATCTAGCTTCATGTGTGGTCATCAAAGGGAAGCGCAGTGTTACAGTTGTGCTATGGGTTTAGGTGGAGTCTGAAGAGGTGAGTCTTCAGTCCACGGCGGAAGCTAGGGAGTGAGTCTGTAGTTCTAAGTGCGACAGGGAGTTTATTCCACAGTTTGGGGGCCAGGAGGGCAAATTGTCTAGGATGAGTGGATGTTTGTCCTGTTTTTTCTTTCTTTTTTTTCACCTTCTCGTGCAAATTCAATACCACTATGTTTAATTTGCCAGAAAACTGTCAGTTGCTAAGATCGGCAATATAAGGTGACAGTGAAACACAGAAGTGATAAAGTATCATTAATGTTGTCATTTTATCAACTGGCCCCGGGCCATTTTTGTAATGTGGCCCACAGGTTCAGCTATTTGATTATCCCTACTTTAGAGCACTCTGCCAGTCCACATGACGCCCTGGGTTGTGAGTGGTGGCTGATGAGCAGACCTGAGTCAAATTAATTGGGACCTGGACAGGGTGATGACACACCTGTCGTGCATCGATCAGATCGATGCACGACAACAGGATAAATCAACCATCCCTACTCACACTCAGTATTTCCATCTGCTCTGGCTTGCACCATCTTGCGCTCTCTTCAATAGAAGTGACTGCTGTCTGTACCATCTTCTTGTGTCCCTAGTGTCGGAGGAACCCCAGAAAAGCCACAGAAGTAACGTGTATAGCAGATGAACCGTTATACACCCCATCCTCTCACTGCCAGTTACAAGGCTCAAACTGGTCAACTTTCAGTGGTTGTCTCTCAAACCGCTTGACTGTCCCCTGCAGAAAGAATTCTGAAGTATATTAATTAACTCATTAAGACTGGGAAAGCATTGCTGTGTCATTTTAGATTTTAGCTATATATACTGTATAGCAATTATACGTTTTTGGAGCGGTGCAAACCGCTTCCCACGTTTGACTTACTGTGTATGTATGTCACTTTGTATTCATGTATGCACTGTATGCAGCACCAACAGCTGCAATACCGCTGGGTGACCAGTGGCAGGTGTTGAGCAACCTATACAGACAAACATAGAGACACGCACACATGCATTTGAAAAATGTTGGATCATTTAGAATTCTTTGCGGGTGTCCTTGGCATGAAAAGGTTGAGAAGTGATTTAGAAGAAGGCATTTGGTCTTCAACAGGGGTTCTATTTTATATTAACCATCAGAAGTGATCGAAGCCAGCAGTGAGAGACAGTCAGTCAGTGACATCATAGAGGAAAGGATGCTGTGCAGGGACATTGGCCCTGCTGATGCATGGGCTTGATAAAGTAATATGCTTCACTGGTTGTGGCCAGCAGCGAACAGATAAGATACATACGGTTTCCAAAGAACATTATGTGGATCTTGAACAGAGAGATTGACTTCAAACATCAGTCAGTTAAATGATTTGAGTTATTCTGAGAGATTAGAGCTTTAGCCTCGCTGACCCGCATCGGCACAGATGAATGTGACAATATTGTCACTGTCGGACAGAAACCTTGTATCTCCAAGTTTCAAATGTGTATGTTTTTTCACCAAGTAAAGCCCTGCTTCATCATATGGCTGTCGCACAAAAGTAGTGAAAACAGCCGATCTACAAGCACACGTTGTGTGCTTGTAGATCTGCTATTTTCACTAGTTTAGTTCATTTTTAAGATGATAAATACAAAACAAACGGTCTTGGACAGACAAGATTTCCACCCGACAACGACGACATGCTGCTGCCTGGAATCAGGCTTGGGAACATGTCATAGAGAATTAAGGCTAATTGGTTGCAGATTACTAATGACCTGCATGTAATTGTAATCAGCAACCTAATAAGTAAGGTAATCATAATATGTCGAAATGTTCCTGAACACAATCATTACATTACATAATTAGGTTACTGATTACAATTACATGCAGGTAATTATTATTATGCATTATGCTGATCCTTATCTTCGTTTTGGCATAATCATCATAATCCCTATAATACTCATCATTACATCAGTACAATCACCATTATGGCCAAGGTGGAAAGTCACAATTGCAGCGTTTAACATTTGGGTAGCAATATTATAAAGCCCACGTTTTCTTCTTTGTGTGCTGCCTCAAATAAGCACAGTGCTGTCAAGAAGATCCATGTGAGCTGGGGAGTTGCACTAGCGGCATGGAACAAGTTGGATACACATTCCACTGGTCCTATATAGTACAATCCTTTGTCTGTTTCAAGAGCACATTTCCCTTCACCGCTGTTTCAATGAACAAACGCCCACAACCTTTCCTGAAGGCTCTACAGTACCAGAACCACCTGCTCTCAGTACTGATCATGTACAGTACACTGTATTCCATCTACTCACCTACAGTATGCTGCTGCTGCAGATTCACTTGACACAAACACACCTCCGCATTCTGAAGGTGCACACACTTTGACTCAATGTAAACATACCGCATGTCCTCATGTGTACTGTGAGCCACTGGCGCATTAGAAGGCCATTATCCTTACCTTGCCTTGTGCTTCCTGCACTGTACCGTGGCCAGGGGCGTCACAAGGGGGGGAAAAGTGGGACTGGGTTACCAGGTTCCAAGGTGGAGGGACCTTAATTATTTTATACTTTAGCTATTGAAAAATAGCAGATATACAAGCTCACAGCGTGGCTGCAAGCTTATAGATCTGCTATTTTTGAAAAGTTGTGCAAATATGTGCAAATCTTTGAGTATATGTATTTTTAAGTGAACATTTGTAACTCAAATTTTGCTTCTGGGGGGTCCCTGGAACTGAATATTTTGAGATGGGGGTCCGTGGCCAAATACATATCATTTTGGGGGTCCTTCACATGAAAAAGTTTGAGCACCACTGACATAGAAACAATTAGGATTTCAAATATTCAAAGACTTTTTCACGGTTTTCCAAAAATAGCAGATCTACAAGCTCGCAGCGCTGTTCCGCACTGTCAGCTTGTATATCTGCTATTTTTTAATAGTTAAAGCACAAAATAATGTGTAAATAATGCGTTCCCAGTCTACAGTAAATGGGTTAAACCCCCTCCCCCCTATGAAGAACATTCATGGGGGGGCCGCAGTGAATCCCTGTGCCCAGAATTTGGTGCGACACCCCTGGCCGTGGCACCATGCCAGCGTCTCTCATAGGTCCCCGGGACCCCTGGGGAAGGAAGTGATGGATCCCCTGGGTATGAGCTGGCCTCCTAAAATAAACATAAGGCACTCCGTCCGCCCCACTTTCTCTAACCCAGACACCCACCTGGCAGACCCCTCTGCTGAATGTTCTGGATGTTGTTTGCGACGATCTTGTTATCTCTTTAGTTTCTTATCTTATTCTCATTTCCTTGGCTTCGTTATTGTCATCATTGTTACGTTGACGTTGCCCAGTATTTCTGTGGACCTCACACGCGCTTGCATTTCGCTGCATGTGCCTGAATTGAGTAGGGCCAAATGAACCTTCCTTCCTTCTCATCATCGTCACCATCCTTGTTGTTTTGTCCTTCTGTTTCAACCACTGCTTTGTCCTTATCGCCTTCATCATCGTGACAGCCAGGATGTTTTTATTGTCATTCAGCAACATCGTAAGCAGTGATATTCTTGTCATTAGCTTCCTCTATATTGTGGGGAGAAATGTTGATAATAATCATGGTTAGAAAATAAACAATAATGTAAATCTCAGAATAAAGTAAAACAGCAACAAAAGCATTATAAATTGCATATATTGGCAATGGTGTACAAATCACATATTATCGCTATTCTTCATAGCAAAATTGTATTTTATTTCCAATGCTATGCATCCCCCTTAGTTATAAGTTATAACACCTCACCAGGCACGTGCACACATAGACATCAAAGGAGGCTTGAGCCCCTGCCCTTTTATCCGTCTGTAAAAAATTCCCTCTCCAGACCATGAATGCAGTTTTTACTATGGTGAAAGAAATGCAAATGCCCTCTTTCCATGCCATACCTGAAGGCAGCATTCAAGAGAATTGCCTTGTCCAAACTCTCCTGAACTTGAATGCAGCATCTTATGTTGAAAGAATAGTCCTCTCTGCACATTATAAAAAAAAAACTAAAAAAAAACGCTGGATTACCCTTTCAAGCTGTATGAGCTTTCTGCTTAATGCTACGTCTCTTGCTCTTTCACATGGCCTTAGTTATTCCTACCCTAGAGCATGTCTGCCTCTCTGCATGGCCTCCCATTTACCACTCTACGGGATCTGATGCAACCTCACTTAGGTTACATGAGCAGTTGCGTGTATAGAACCCTGGGTTGGCTGACAGTGGAAGGTTAAAAAGGGGTATGTCGTTGGGTTTATTGAGTGGGTGCCTCCCATTACCGATGTTTCACTGAATTAAGCACTCGACACCTCCAGGAACCCCGAGCAGTAAATTGTACTGTCCTAGAACTGCCAGCTCTCAGCGCTGATTACCAAGCTACCCCCCCCCCTCCCCCTGCCCACCCACTCACCTACAATCCACACTCACTCTGCTCAGGCAAACATGTAGGGATGGGACGATATGAAGATTTCATATCACGATGTTTATGACAAAAGAAATCGCGATTTACGATTTTATCGCGAGAATCAAAATCCATCATCCTGACGCGGAACATTTGCCAAAAAATAGCAGAACTACAAGCTCACAAAGTTGTGAGCTTGTAGATCAGCTATTTTTTGGCAAAGACATTTGATAGAGAGTGAAAAGAAGACTGTATCAAGTACGTAATTATAGAGGGTTAGAGTGGCACCGGATATGCAGCTCGGCAAATAAAAGGTGAATTGATCCCGGTGCATGAAGGAGGACGATATCACGATGAATAAAATCACCATGAGTGTTTTCACGATAAACGATAATATCGCTTATCGTCCCATCCCTACTCACCTCCAATCCACACTCACTCTGCTCAGGCAGGCACACACGTACAAGACTGCATGTCCTCATGTGGACTGCATGCACTGCCGCATTAAAAGGCCATTATTTGCGTGCCGCTGCCCCCTCCCTTGCCTTCCTGTTGGCCTGGTGCCAGCCTCTCGTATGTACCCAGGAAACCTGGAAGGAGCAGAATTCAGACGGGAGGGCCTTGGTTATAAGCAAGACCCCTAAAGTAAACACAGCTAGGGCACTCTGTCCATCCCACTTTCTCAAGAGCCTGCCCCTCCCTCCGTCCACCTGAATGTTTTCAGGAGGGTTGAAGCATTCCAGTGTGAAAGAGAGAGGGACTTATAGAGATCCTGAATGGTCAGGAAAGCACACACCGTACTTAGCGTTTATATCGCTCCATCTCACCTGTGACCTTCACGTTGCGAGGCGTTGTGAGCATGTAGATCGACTATTTTCTAAATTTCTGCCTCTAATATTTGACAATTTGGCCAATGTTTAATTTGTCATTTTAGAGGTATTAAAAAGTCCTTAAATTGTCACTTTAGAAACGTGCAGATCCCCTCTACACACTTAAACGTTATGCCGATTTGTTTACTGTTGAGTGAGAAAACAATGTTGTACATTGAATGAGTCATCTGGGGACCCCCCAAAATAATTTGGGGACCCCCCTGGGGGTCTCAACCCACAGGTTGAGAACCACTGCATTATGTGCAAGGGTACTACTCCGGGTGAATGAAAACAAAGTAACCGTGGGCTCTCTCAGTAGAGGGGGAAAAAAGAAGTGGAGTTAACACCTAATATAATGCTCTGGGTAATTAGGAGGTGTGTGGCAAACAGCCTCGTGTCTCAGGGAGTTTTCCATCTAAACGAAAGTGGAGGTTGCATCTTGTCAGCTGTGATTCAAGGGGGAGGAGGAGGCATGCAGGGAATCCCATTTGTAACTCACCAGATGCAGCAGCATTACTTCCTGTTATTGTCCACCATTCCAAGAATTAGGACTCACCCCTTGATCTGTCCATCTATCCAGCCATCCGTCCAGCCATCCGTCCAGCCATTCGTCCAGCCATCCATCCGTCCATCCACCCGTTCCTCTGTCGCTGATTGTTGTAGGGGAATGAATGTGCTCCTACAACAGCTAATTATTTCCCATGGTTGGGCTCTCATCAGGGGGCTGTTGCGGCGGTACTCGAGCGGTGCCACGCGGGTCATTTCCCCTTCGCAGAGTGCCAACAGAGCCTCTTGATGGAAATACAGCGGGCAGGATTGATTATAGACCGCAGTGAGTTTTCTGAGAAACTCCGTGGTAACAAGCAGCTATCTGCTTCAATGCCTCCCTCAGAGAAGAAACGTCTTGGAGCATCAAGCGAGCAAGGGAGGGAGAGGAGATGAGAAATGAATAAGTCAAAAGAAAGAGAGTTGAAAGGAAAGCGGGGTGGCAGGCATGCAGATGAAACGCGGCTAATGCCGCGTGATATAGACTCCCGGTGTTAATTCGCTGCTACAGTTTGAAAAATATCCCCTCTTTGCCATTTGAATATGATCCGTTTCAAGTGGCGGATCAAATGTGAACGTGCACATCCAACTTTGTTAACAGAGGGCTAGTTTGCAATCAAGGCCACAGGGATGGGGCACTAAACACATAATTCACTGTATGAGAACGGATATGCAGTAATGAGCAGTGGTGTAACTTAGTGCCCCCAGTGCAAGCTATTATGATGGGGTTTCAAGGGTTTATAGCAAATGACAGCATGAGAATGACTGTAGGGTCTTTTTTTCTAAGATATGTTTTGGGGCTTTATTCATAGTACAGTAGACAGGAAACAGGGAGAGAAAGACGGAGCGTGACATGCAGTAAAGGTCGTCGGGATCGGGATTCGAATCTGCAACCCACTGTCAGGCATCAGAGCCTATGTGGTATGCGCCTGGACCGCTAGGCCAGCGGGCACCCAGGATGAGTGTAGTTTAAACTTCTTGAGGTGGATCGCAAAGGGCCTGTTCTCTGCCCAACACACCGCCGGTGGGCCCAGCCGATCCACAGGCCCTAGGGCCTAGTGCAACCACACTGCCTGCACTGTCTATCTACACCACTGGTAGTAAGTAGGCTGAGGCAAACTAAAAGGGGGGGGTATAATTTCAGAACGCAGCGGAGGGGAGGAGGATGGTCTTGATTTGGGGTGTGGATGGCTGGTGGGGTGAGTAGGCTATAGTTACTGGGAGGGAGAGGAGCAAATTTTGGCTGGCTTTAATTTGGAAAATGCATTTTAAGCCAAGAGGGGGATACGGCAGCCTTGATCTCACTTGCGAGATCAGAATGCATTTGAACCCCATAAAGATTAGAGTGATATACAACATGTACGCCGGGCTATTCTTCAGAGGATCCAACACATTTTTAAAGGTGCACTTACATAACTCCGAAGATAGATTGTGGAGGGAACAGGGTGGATTTATTCCCATTAGCATCCAGTGTGTGTTCTTCAGCGTTTCTTGTGGGAGCCCCCTCTCCGTAACAGTCCCTGTCTATTCAGACGTGACATGGAACGAGACAGTGGAAAAGACGGATGACAGGAAGAGTTGTTCGTTATGAAAATGGACTGCAAGTTAGCGAATATGGGAGCAGGTGATAAGGGGAGACAAATGAGATGCGATTGAACCGGTCGGACTTTGAAGTCAACACGAGTCAGCAGCTAAGTGAGCCCCTGAAAACCCTGGGAAACCGTGTGTCATGCTCACGAAGGAAGCGTCTTTTCCATCAGAGCAACCCTAATGGGCACCCCCACCCTCTCTCTATGCATACATAATGAATATGTCTGGGATTTACAGTATGTAATTATTACATCTTCCCTCATGTCAGGTTCAAGGCAATTGATATCTCGGACGCGGTGGAATGAAAGCCAGGATGTATCAACCACCAGCTCTCCGAAGGCCCCCTTGACTGAGACGTCTTCATCTCCAGTCTGTTGGCCTCTTGACTCGGAGCGGAAGGCTGTGTGGGAGGGGTGGCGGTTCCACGTGGCTATCAGGTCATCCAAGATAATCAGCTATAGGAGACAAAAACACATTAGGTTTGTTTGGACGTGAGCCTACTTCGGTGGAATCGATCCCCTCGTCTGCAGCACAGTTTGCTTTTAGCACACTCTCGTTTCGCGCTTAATGTACTTCCTGTGTCCGGGCATCCTGGCCAAAGAGCATGCCATGCATGCGCTTACGGATTTGTGGGTTATTTCTTTCCTCTCTCTCTCTCTCTCTCCTCTCTCTCTCTCTCTCTCTCTCTCTCTCTCTCTCTCTCTCTCCTTCCCCCTCTGTCTGTCTACACATCTGTCTGTCTGCTGTATCTCCTCTAGTGTCTCAGCAGGGAGTATCTCCCCATCTGTCTTTTACTCAGATGTTTCTTGTGGTTCAGATGCTGGGCAGCTGATAAAGGTAGTCTGGCTCAAAAGGCTCGACGTGACCTTGGTCTTTAATGAATCACCACGCGAACGCACGCACATCATGCGCGTACGCACACGGACGTACACGCACAATGTTCTTTGCACAAGAGCTTTTGTTGGATACAAATATTTATCCATTGTCACATGTGGCTTAGAATCCATTAAAGATTGTGATTGCCAATGTTTTTATTTATTTTTTCTTGTCTTTTCTTGTTACTGTCTTGAGCTCTGCAGTGTCGCACCACAGTGTGTCTACATGGAAGGTGTTCCTCTTTCCATTCCTGGCTGTGCCCTGGTTTGGCTTCCACACTGTCCGTTTGATTGCCACCAGTGCCGGAGCCGGTCCCATAGCGAATTCCATGGCAATCCAGCCAGTAGTTTACATTGTTTTGAAATGGTGGATGGACTGACTGACCGATACTGCTATGCTTAGAGCCCCATCGCTATAGGGCTAAAAATGAAACACACCTGAATGCTGTGTCACACTCACTGCACGCTCCCCTCATACAGACCTCACTCCGCTGAGGATACCAGAATAGATCTAAGAGCCAAACTCTGGCTTTGTCTTTGAGTCGTCAGTGGCACCAGACAGTTATGTTCCTCAAGAGCCCAGCAGGTTCTCCTCAGTTATTCAAAGACTTATGAAACATTCAGAGGTTCCAGGTTTCCACAAGAGCCATAAACCAGATCTTCAAAGTTAAAGTGAGGTTTCGTTTTTTTGGGTCATATCTGTAGTTCTTGGCATGTGCTCTATTGGTTTGACAGTACACCAAAAATGTCTCAAACATTCATGATGATGTAGCTCTCTCTGTCTTATTCATATCGTCGTTGTCGGGTGGAAACCTTGTATGTCCAAAACCGTTCGTTTGTATTTATCATTTAAAAAATGATTTAAATCTGTGAAAATAGCCGATCTGCGAGCACACAACGCCTCGCACCGTGAGGCGTTGTGTGCTTGTAGATCTGCTGTTTTCACTGGTTCTGTGCGACAGTCTTGTGTGTTAAAGTATGGCTTTACCTTACAAAAAAATATCTAATTTGAAACTTGGAGATACAAGGTTTCTGCCCGACAGTGACGATATACTGTACACAATACAGAACGTAAGCTAGGGAGGATAGCTTGGATTTTACTGTGTGGGGAAATTAACAATGAATGGATTCATGAGAAGGTTCATGAATATTAGAATAAATGAAAACATATCAAAGCTTTTTGCTCTTTGTGGCGAGATAGAACCTTATCTAAAACCTGATTGATCCCAGAAAGGAAATTGCGTACGTTTATAAGTAATTGCTTTCGGTGATCTTTCAGATGCTTTCACATAAACGGGCTATATAATGTATTTTAATTAGTATTCAAATATCTCAAAGTCAAGTGAAAGTATAAATGCAAAACAATAATCCTGAAAGAAGAAAAGACAGATCTGCTTACTAGCTAGTAGGAATGATTTGTAGTTCAATAGATATGATGGAAAACAACTTTTGTAATGCCTGAACATTTGATGTATTGTACACACGCTGTGTGTGTGTGTGTGTGTGTGTGTGTGTGTGTGTGTGTGTGTGTGTGTGTGTGTGTGTGTGTGTGTGTGTGTGTGTGTGTGTGTGTGTGTGTGTGTGTGTGTGTGTGTGTGTGTGTGTGTGTGTGTGCGCGCGCGCAGGTTTGTTTTTTAATATTACTTTTTGCTATTTTACGCTGTATTTACTATTTAGATACACTGTAGAGATTGCAGAGATAGAGGAGGGACATTGGAGACCAGACAGGGATTTGAACCCGGGTCCTCACACTCACAAGCAGCATATGGTCTGTGCCACCAGGCACCCCAAGCATCTTTATGTATTGTGCGTGTAATTATTCAAGATCTGCATAACCCCAGAAGGCCCGCTAGTACTACCCTTCAAACCCATCAAGCTGTGTGTGTTCAGCATTTCAATTAAAGCAGCACTATGTAACTTTTTCTCTTTTATGAATAACACTATTGTCCCATCTGTATGGTAGAGTATTTTAATACAATATAACTTATACAATTGGGGTGGTATAATGTCTTCCTGCTTTTCTTTTGAGACATTTAGATTGTGTCAAAGGTCATGTCTCACCTAGACACAGGATCTGACACGAATATTGACCTGATGGTCAGGATGGTCAATTTATCCCCTGTAGTAGGGCGGCGTGGCTATAAAATCGTTAATCGTTAAGTAAAATACTTTTACTTCTACTCCACTACATCTCGGATCCAAATATTGTACTTTTACTCAATTATTTGAAAACTTTAGTTATAATAAATTATTATATTATTAAACATACATTAATGCACTTGAGCCCTGTTCTATACCATGGCTATTTGAACATAGCCGTGAGCTTGTAGATCGGCTATTTTCAAACATTTTGTAGGCCTACTTTTGGTACTTTAAGTACATTTTGATGCCAATACTTTCGTACTTTTACTCAAGTACATTTTGAATTCCAGACTTTTACTTGTACATCTACATTGCAGTATTGATACTTTTTCTTAAGTACAAAATGTGAGTACTTTTTCCACCACTGATGTTAGGCATTTCAATGAAACATCTGCCGTTAACATTATTTTCTATTGCTGATTTACTCCTCAGGAGACGTGATGACTTATGTCTAATGTATGCATAATGTATGCAATGTATGCAAGACAAAAATGAAGCATCGCGTTAGTTCATGCAGGGCACGGAAGTTGCATACGCTCAGCTGTAATCAGCTGTCAGTCTGCTGATTGCTTTCAATCAGCCACGCTTTCCTACAGCCCAATCACACCTCATTCCCTCAACAAGGCGGTCCGTTTAAATACGTCTCTCTCCTACACTGGATCTCTGCCTTTCAATTGCAGCACTGCTGCTGCTGTCAAATATGTCTCCGCTCCACCTTATAGTTCAGAGTACTCAAGCTGAATGTTAAACTGAATGTTGAACTGAAATTCATGTGTGCTGCCTGGCTCTAAAGTAAACTGGAATTCAATGATTGCATGGCTCTAAACTGAATTCAATGTTATATGGCTTTAATGTTAAAATGCATTCAAGTTGCATTTAAGTTATTCTGATTAAATGTCTTGCTATGGGCCCTCTCTTGTATACCTGTGCTGGCATTTAGCATAGCGTTCCCTGATTTTGCTTGCAAAATTTAGGGGACATCTTAAAGAGCAGAGCCATTAACGCCAAGTTTAACTGTATTCCATTTGTTGCAATAAATGGTTAAATCTACTTTGACGCGAGTGTTCCTGACCGAACTTTATTAATCATCAATCAGCATTAGAGTGATTAAGAGTCTTTTTAATCAGTCATTCCAAGGACAAGGATGTTGAGACATATTAACAACATACAGATTTATATAGCATTCACGCCACTAAAGGAGAGTAGATAACATCCATACTATAATTTTAGAGAGAGGTCAGTCAGTGGTCAGTCAGTAGTAGGTCAGTCAGTCAGTCAGTCAGTCATAAAATGCATTTCCACCTTTATCTCTTCAGCAACTGATCCCAATTTTCACATGACATTGGCCATTAGCATTATACTGACGGTGACCGAGCCCGATTTCCATTTTTACCAAATTCAAGCTATTTATTAGCGTTTCTTCACCACTTCTGTACAGCACAGCCTGTTCAGCTCAGCCTGTTGTCAGGGTTACGGTCCGTTCCTCCAGGCCATGGGATCCCATAGCCCCACACACACCTCTCTCACAGTTAGGAATGTTGCAGTGAAGAGACACACACACTCTCTCTCTCTCTCTCTCTCTCTCTCTCTCTCTCTCTCTCTCTCTCTCTCTCTCTCTCTCTCTCTCTCTCTCTCTCTCTCTCTGCATGCATGGGTCATGCATGCACCGGGTCATCTTTCAACGGGTATGGAAAAACTATGTGGAGTAAGTGCATACATCCCCATACCTCGATTCACCTAATTTTGCTGTTAAATTAGTTGTATCCATCATAAATATACACTCCTCCATGGGCTGCTCCTTACATTATGATGCTCCCACATATTCTCACGCACGCACCAGTTACAGTAACTTTCCCCACAACCCACACATATTTTGGAGCACATATCTTTGAACGGGTAAGGTCTAGTTACATATAAGTTTTAGGTTTCTACATTTTGTGTGTGTGTGTATGCGTGCGTGCGTGTGTGCGTGCGTGTGTGTACGCACAGTATGTATTTTACACATACACACACACACACACACACACGCTCGTGCACACACACACACCAAGTGACAAAAAGGTATACACATTTCTTATGTGGTGTCATTTATACAGACGCATCAACAACATACAGAGTTGTTCTCTGCAGGCTGACAGCACCAGGACATGGCAGTGAGCAATGCAAGAGACCAAAGCGAGACGTACAATGTACTGTATGTACTGTAGGCTACAAACATGTCTGGCTTATCTCAGAGACACATGTACAAGTATACATTATTAAATGTAAACAGGCCAGCATGAAAGCCATCTACCTTGTTTAACTCCCTCTCTCTGTCCTCGTTACTGGCTGATGAGAGCAGGGTTGTCCCTGTAGGGCTTAGACAATGTGGCACTGAGGCCTGCGTCCCTCCCTGTTCCCTCTCTCTCTCCCTTGTCTTTCCTGTCATACTTTTATCACCATGTCAAATAACGACAAAAAGGCCTGAAACAAGAAAACCCATTAAAAAAATGGACCGCACCCACTTCAAGTCCACTGAAAAAAAGCTGCTAAACGAATGACAGAAAGTATAAATACGTCGGACACGCAATGCAAACTGAAAAGATAATGGAGGTATATATGGCACAGTTATGGGTGGGGCATATCAGTTCCTTGCCATGGCCAGAGATTGTACCCACATTGATAGTTAATGGCTCTGGCGCTGTCGTGTTTTCGCTGAGTCACATCGGCGCAATCTATCTTTCTGTTTCTGTGACTGCTGGTGGGGTGTCGCCACCGTAACTAACGACTCAGCAGAGCCTGCGTGTGTGTGTGTGTGTGTGTGTGTGTGTGTGTGTGTGTGTGTGTGTGTGTGTGTGTGTGTGTGTGTGTGTGTGTGTGTGTGTGTGTGTGCGTGTGTGCACAAGTCGAGGCTAGACAGTCATAGGGGCTGTATCTCACCATCATCTGCATTGTTGTGATGTAGACATGGTCCGAGGACAGAACATAGATCATGTACAATGGTACATGTACATGGCAAGAACATCATGTACTCTGTCCACGTGCACTATATCATGATGCCCTCATATTTAACTTCCTTCAGAGCGTGTCCCATGTAATATGAATTTGTCTAATTTGGATTTAATTATGTTTTCACGACCTGAACTCCTCCTCTCATAAATATTTGTCTGGTCGATAGGCAATGTTATGGAATGGGGGCCAGCAGTCTTATTTATTTTCAATTTCTCATTCTTACATTTTTTTGTATTTCTTATCATATTTATTCAGCCATTCAATATGCTGATACCAAAGTGAACGATTGCCAAGTCCTCACAATGCAGTGCACTGTGCCCACCGGAGTGTATTATACGTTTTCCTGCTTTTGTTGACTTGGCAAATAAATGGCTCTTATTTCGCAGTAATCATTTCCTTATAACTTGCATATAGTCTCTGTGGGAGTAGCATCAGATTGGCTCTTGTTAGGCTCCAGAGGAGAGAAGCAGTGTTGAGAAGCCAAAACCTTGCTCTTTCCATTTCAGGTGATATACAGTATTGTGAGTCAACACCCTGAGGGCAGGGAGTGCAAGCCAAATGGATGACAGAATTGTACAGCGTTGAAAGTGCCATCGTTTCTGTTGCCAGTTCTCCTTCCTGCTCCTTTTGAAGTCAAAGGCAAAGGGAGGCAGCGCAGCGATGGCTCAGAGAAGCTGTGCCATAACTGGAAGGTCACGGGTTTGACTCCTCTAACAGCCAATTTGTCTGTCTCCATACTGTAGATTGGACACAGTCTGTCTGACTGTCCTCGTTTTGCCCGTGCTCTGACGCCTTCTTCTGAGAAAAGCCTTTTAATTAGATCACCCAGAGTTCATTGGATAAGCAATCTAAGGACGGCGTACTCAGTCACTGTGTACATTCTCCTCATTTTGTACCGAAAGACTATACCCTCCTTGTGAGCACGAGGACCCGGATTTTAATCCGACCCCTGTCTTCTTTCGCATGTCTTTCCTCTCTCCCTGCCCTTAATTTCTTGTCGCTCTACACTGACCTATTTGGAATAAAGCATAAAAATTCCAAAAATACATCTTTAAGTAAAAAAAAAGGTTACCTGCATATCCCCTTGGGAGCCAGCCCATTTTCCTACAGAAAAAAAGAAGAGGAAGAAATAAGAGCTGCTACAGCACACAAATGCTTGTCTTTCCTGGGGGAAAACATTAAATTAGCCAAGCTTCATCAACCAGATTCCTGGGAGTCATGAAAGATGAAACTTGGAGCTTGAAATACCATGCTCACCTTGTTGGAAATAAAATGACAGTCTCTCAGTATCCATTGGTGGGTAGCAGAATTGTGAACTACTAGATGGCCTACTCGGTGACCACACAAGTCAGGAACTTCAAATGTAGTCTTTGCATAACACTTAATTTTTTTTACTTTTGAGATTATTTCTTTTTTAATCACCTGTGCAAAATGTCTTTCCCTAATTTCCCTAAGTTTTATATCTTTGGGTCATATATTTCATACTTAGGTTTTCCATTGTAAACAGCAGATAGAAACTGAAATACTAATACTACTCTTCAGTGCAGGGCTATAGCTTCTGTTGCATTTACTGTATAAGTCAATGAGTGGGTCACTTATTGTAATGTATGCATTACAGTATGCATATTCTCTGTGACTTTGGAGACATGCAATGAGATATGAACATACAATACGAGGATAAAGGCATCGACATAAGTTAAGCTGAATTTTCATTGATCAGAATCAACTTTATTGTCAGAATTGACTTTATTGTCACATCACAGTTTTACATGTACAGTAATGTGTAAAGAAGTGGATTAAATTTGTTTTGGTGCATGTTCCATAGTTTTTGTAAAAAAGGGGGAGGATGAGATAGAGGAAGTGCAAGCTAAGAGAAAACAGAATAGAAACAGGTCATATAATCAAAAATATATATACTGTACATATACGAATAGCATGTACAGTACGTAGTCGCAGGTGTGTAAATGAGGTTAGACAATATGCAGGTGTGTAGTGTACATAAGGTGCCGCCCTGGATGTTGCCCATCACAGTTGGTTTGTTAGCATACTTGATGATGACATAGGAGCTGAATAGTAGGCAGTGTAGCTGTGTGTGTACTGTACAGGGAGTAGAGGCACATATAGGACATATACTGTATAGAACACACACTCGTGGGGGGGAAAAAAAAAAAAAAAAAAATATATATATATATATATATATATATATATATATATATATATATTTGAGGCTATTGAAGTTTGGGATTTGGGGAGGCTTTAATTAGCCACTGTTGCTAATAAGTCATCTATGGAACACTCGGGTGGAGCAGTGGTAAAGTCTCTGCCCACCACCACGGAGGTTGTGGGTTTGAATCCACCATGGTGCATCCGGCTTTGTCAGGCGTCTGTTGCGAGCACAATTGGGAGCCGGGCGGAGAGGGTGATATTTGTCACTACATGTACTCCTATGGGCTGGGATGGCACCCGTTGGGCGGGAGGAGTAGGACGAAGGCTCTACGTCCTCTGGTGGGGGCTCCTCACTTGCAGGTGAGTCAGGATATACAACAGCAGTGACAACACAGAAATGTGTGGGTGTGAGGAGGAATTAGTTGGCATAATGACTAAATTGTGGAGAAAAAGGGGGTATTTATTTTGGGTAACATGTCCTTGGTTCGAACTCCCAAACCCAAACCCTAACCTCAGTAAAACTAACGCTGGTGAATGCTAACCTGGTGAGTAGCCAACCTGCCAACGCTGGTCAATGCTAACCTGGTGAGTAGCTAACCTGCCAACGCTGGTGAACACCTGGTGAATTTTAACCTGTTCAGACCAACCCGAGTTCGAACCATGGGGCAGTCCCCTTTTTTTGTCTACTCTAAATTTAGAAAGAAAAGATTAAAAAACTGCTAATATCTCAGCAAGTCGGCGGCAGCTTCACTCAAGTCTCCCGGAACTAGGTTTATTTTGCAACCAACATGCCAGCATATACACAAGAGATGCACCAAATCTATTTCTACTTTGTGGTTTTAGTTTTAATTAATTAAAAATCTCCATTACTGGCTATTGGCGTGTTAAAAAAAAGTGTTTAACCGACCTTGACGTGTGCAGCATCTTACACTCATCTTCTAACTTGTGAAAGTGCTAAGGTATTGCCCCCTTGGGGGAATAAAAGATAAGACAGACAGAAGGTGGGGTTACATCTGATGTTTTGATCAAACGGATGTCTATGAAACAGAAAAGTAAATAAATTAGAGCCATTATCAGAACTTCACCTGTGACTATTACTGCACCCTGCCAGGTGATAATTTGGTAAAATGTGACGATCGCCTGTAGTGCATGTGTTTAGTAATTCCCCACAGTAGGTCCAGAGGGCCCACGTTGCACACATCAGTTGAGAGTAGGCAGGGTTTTTAAAAAAAAAGGTAGGGGGGGACATTTAATTAACCATTCAAGCCCTGTATACTTTGCTCTATGATATCTACACCCATAACTCATTGCATTGTTAGATTTTAAAATGCATTTTTATAAAAGGTGTATTTTAGTGATTTTGAGAAAACTAGACTACAGAGCAAGTCAGGAACGATGCAAGTCGGGATTGGAATGCATGCCCCACCCGGTTATGCAACACCCGTACCTGTTCCACCAAAGGAATTGCATATATTGAATTCAGTCGGACCAGAAGTAGGGATAATAAAACATTCCCACCAGCCATAAAAATGTATGACCCGAGGCCCCCTAGAAAATCGAAACAAACAAAAACGTAGGGCCCCTGCCATGACTGCTTACCCCACTACCAGGCCCCTCCATCCCCTCACACTGGGTAATGGATTACCATCCGCTGTAGGCCATCTGATGTATGGTCCACTCCCCTGATACGTTCCATTCATTTTCCTCGATGGATATTTAATGCATTTAATATTTAATATGCAATAGCAAGTGGAGCCACCGTGCAGTGCCCTGGGAGCGGCCAGAGTCACATTCTCACGGTACTGCTGAATTGGCAGGATGTCCCCGGCCTTTTAGCCCAGTCGATTACGCCCGCCGTCGAGCCTCCCAGGAGCCCCGGCCCACGGCGGCCCTCGT
>NC_137825.1:30031494-30078994 GCF_963921795.1 Nannobrachium achirus
TCTGCCTAGTATAACAAATTTAAGCCTATAACGCCCAAATACATTTAGCAGCAGCATATTCTCGCTTTTTTGGGATCTTTTTCATTACACAGTATCCGCCTCTTACTCTTGTGCTAGCAAATGAAAGAGCCGCTGGAAAAAGCCGCAAGCTACGCGGGAATACTTCCCGAGCACAAAGACATTTGGTTTGGCAATGGCAAGTATGAGAAATTAAAGCTCACGTCTTCCCTCTCGCATACCTCTGATAGCGTTGTTTGCCTCCCTTGCCTTGGAGCTCTTGTTTTCACAGGCTTGTGTAGAATAACATACATGTGGGTAGGAAGGGGTTGAACGTAGAGAGAATGCTGCAATGGAGCCGCAAAGGCTGCGTTTGTTTTGGCCACAGGTCTTAGACCAACTTCATGACAGCTGTGTTTCCAGCTATGCTACATGATACCAGACGCATCGTATGGAGATTTAGGGTTAGATGAATGGCACAGAAACACTGTCTGAATCCTAAGGTAACCCAGGTATAGGTTTATTATTGAGATGTGTTAGTGGCACAGTGGCTGAAGTCTAAATTAAAAAGGCAGCACTCTACCCATGCATTGAATAATAACGGAAGCTAATCCATGGAGTAGACAGTAGAGCGATCGCTCTATTGTATGCATTTTCTTTAATTAAATCCAATTCAGCACGCTGGCTGAACAAAGAGAGACATTTCAACTTGTGGCCTTCTTCAAAGGTACAAGTTTTTGAATAAAGTTTGAATTAATAAGCAATAATAACCTACAAGAGGGAGAGCTATTCCATGAAATACTGGCTGAAGATGTATGTACTGTGGTCGTATAGGCACAAGGCCCAAAGGCGAAAACAACTATAACTAGTACTGCACTCTGTCAAGGTGCCAACTTGCTACTTGTGCACCACCACTGGCATGCCATCACCACTGCGGTTGGTGCACCACTGCACCACTTGGATAATGAGGATGGCAGCAGTGGTGGCCGTCTTGGAATCAGAAGTTCTCTGTTTGATCACTGTGTGTGGAAATGTCCTTGAGCAAGTCATTTAACCACTAGTCTTGACTCTTGCGTAGCCAGACAACTATTCCACAATCTCCAAATGAACTACAGTACACCTCCCGATATCCGAGGCAGGAAGCTGGCATCTGTTCGTCATTTCCAGTCATGAAATGTTTTAATAGTGTTACAAATTATTTAAAATTTTCAATTTCTAATAAACAGCAAGCTACATATGCTTCTATAATTTTGATTTATGTCTATTAGGACAAATTTGCGTGGCTGTAATAACTAATCGGAAGCGGGGAGGTATAGCGTCACATCTGCTTTCCCAGTTCATCATTTTCAGAGCTTCCGTGCTCCAGACTCTATGACTGGAACCATTATGAAAATTGTGGGAGGCAACAGTCTGGCCACACAAGTCTATTTAACCACTAATTGCTCCAGAAGAGCAGATTGGTGCCTTGCAGTTTCATTTGCCATTGGAGTGTGAATGTGTGGGATTGGGTGAATGTGCTGTACAATGTAAGGCACTTTAGAGAAATACACGATATAAATGCAACATTTACCATTGAATGCCGAATGATTTGTGTTGTTTATTGTTTATCACATTATCATAGCCTTATTTATTCACAAGAAAACATTACAGTTACAGTATAGTCTACTAGTAAGACGCCTCAGGGCGACAAGCGATCTCGAGGTCACGTCATGTCTTGGCCATCTACTGTAGCAGTTATTCAATATGTGAAAGTCCTATGACGTCTGACAGCTGACATAATACATACAATCCCTTTTATGTCCATACATGGAGATCCCTGTCTGTAGAACCAGCCACACAGATATGGGCTGTCTTGGGCATCTGTCTTGTCCATATATGGATTCTGTTAGTGTGTTATGTGGCTGATGTGGCCTCCATACAGTATGGGCATTCCCATATGAAGTCCTGTTAGCTATGGGCTTAATATTGATGACATCAGGGAACTCCATATTATGGGCATAAAAGGGATTCTGTTAGAGTGGTTCCCCTGACATCACAGTGATTCAGAGCATGATGTCAGAGCGGCAAACCCATAGTCCGTAAAAAAGTAGGGGTGTAACGATATAGTAACTGAATCGAAAAATCTATTTTAATTTGCAGTAATCTACTATATCTGTTTTAATTTCTTCGCTAAATAGTTACTATATCGATTTTAAATCATTGAATCGAATCGTATCGTATTGCCATGAATGAACCAATATCATCCATGTATCATATCGTTAACCATGTATCGTGATGCGTATCGTATCGCTGTTAAAATGTATCGTTACACCCCTAGTAAAAAGGTGTACACGTCGTCCAGACAGATAAAAAGTGTACACGTCCAGATGGAGTCATGATGTGCCGTTTCACATACTAAACTGCAACCTTTGGTCACAATATAAGGCAGGATTAATTATGTAGAGGTTTGCATTGCCAGCTCTGATAGACTACTCCTGCCTCCCTCCACTTTCTGACCAACTGTCAATCCCACCCATGCCTTATTTGAGCAGGACATGGCATACAGAAAATAACAAGACAGTTATGCCACAAGTGGGGGTCAAGAGAAATTGTCAGAACTGTAGCTTTCAAGCAGAACCTCCATTAATTGGAAACATTATCAAGAGCAGAGGTAGACAGCAGTCTTACCAATAGAGTTCAAAAACACACTTCATTTCGACACTTCAAGTGTTAGTTCAGCTATTTTTGACATAAAGCTGTGTGAAATACTTGCCATTAAAATAGTGGTTACAAATGTATTAATTGATTACCAGAGTCCCGTGGTCAGAGTTCTGGTCAGTTTTAGATGAATATTATGTAGTTCCAATGGGGTGGGGGCCATTTGGCGTGGCCCAATCATTGAAAATAGATTAATCCAGAAAACTAGCGTAATTTGTATTGTTGGCATATTTCTACCATATAGAGCGAGGTTTCGTTCTGATCAGCTGACTGCAAAGCACCTTGTTTTGGGGAAATATGTTGCAGTGGCGTAGTGATACTGGACACAAAAAATAGTACCATGTGACAGAGGAGTCAAAGTTGAACGAAAGTTGGTCTATTTGGTAGAAATAGGTCAACAATACAAATTACGCTAGTTTTGTGGATTCATCTATTTTTAATGATTGGGCCATGAGCCCCTGCCAAATTACCGGAACTACTTTATATTCATCTAAAACTGACCAGAACTCTGACCACGTTACTCTGGTAATGAATTAATAGATTATGTAATCACTATTTTAATGGCAAGTATTTCACACAGCTTTATGTCAAAAATAGCTGAACTAACACTTTCAGCTCAGAAATAACCATTAACCATTTATTCAGGAATAACCATTTGCCATTTATTGCAAAGATATTGCATTTAGTTTGGCGGTATGTCTCTGGTATGATATTACAGATTACCTGCTCGACCTACGAAATAGAATCTGATCACAAACCCCCCAGAGCAAAGCATAATATACAGTTATTACATGCACATAACATTGAACCTTCAGTTACATGATTTAAGATAACATCATAATCAGTCCATAGAAACACAGCATAGTACACGGTCAACCATTAACAAATATACTTTTATCCATAGGGAGGAGGCCAGGGTGGTGGAGGGAATTTTTAACACTGTACAGAACAATAGTGACAGCTAAACACCTAAATGAACATAGTCTAGAGGACTGCTTAAATGAACTGCCTGAGATGCACTGTGGATGAGAGGGCGTCTCCGAGTTAGCTTGTAGTGAACTAGAGGTTCGCGGCGCTACGCGCCGCTCACATCTACGCCCCCTCGCCTCGTTAAAGTTTTTTGAAAAAAAAATTTGTTCTTTGGAAAAAAAAAGGTAAAAAAAAAAATGAAAAAAAAAATGTTTTTGGGGGGGGAACTATTGTGGCGGAACTATTGTGCCGCAGCACGTTTCCGGTCGGACATATTTGACGGCCGGACGCACTTCCGGTGAAGAACTCCGCAAATTAAAAAGAGTAACGTTACGTTGCTGTAATGGGATGTACATACATGAAGATTATGTTAATGTGATCGGGACTCGTGCCTAAGTGATGGAATGTACTGGAATGTGGACAGTAGTGCTATTGACTATGCAAACGTGAGTACATCATTTGTTTAGCTAACTGTTAGCCTGGTGTTGACTCTACGTCAGCACGTATGGCGCTGGTGTGACGTGAGGACGTCGGCACGTGTGCCACGTGATCAGTCCTAGCCAATTGGACTGCTTTGGGTCGTCGTAGATAGAATGCACCGGTCTGGGCAGATAGAATGCACCGGTCTGGGCAGTAGATCGAATGCACCGTTCTGTCAGTTTCAAATTGTATATAGAGATGAGAATGAACAGATTGCATTTGTGGGAGTCTTCATTAACTTGTTAGCGAATGAATGAGTGGGGTCCGGGGATAGCATGTAACTTTCTGCCTGTCCTGTGTCTACATGAACGAACTCTGTGCTGAATTTTAATATCATTTGTACCTTTAGTACATCTGTTTTCTTTTTGCCAGACCCAGGGGGTCGGCCTACATAAGGCTTTGTCGGTCTGTCGGTCGGTCTGTCGGTCTGTCGGTCCCTCTTTTCCTCAGTGTGCCTGTCCCTCTTTTCCTCAGTGTGCCTGCTCATCTGCCCCTCCCTTCCCTTGCTCGGCTAATTGCCTTGAGTGCCGTCACCTGTACAGGACCAGCTGAGTTGAGTTGGCTGACGAGCTGCTGACACTATAAATTCCTCAGCCCATCTACAAGCTCACAAACATTTCCAGCTGCTCAGCCTATACAATCCTGTGTGTTCAGTGCCATACTAGTCAAAACAGCCGATCTACAAGCTCACTACGCTTTGTTGCTGAGACTATAAAATCCTGTGTGTTCATGTGTTAGTTCAGTGCCATACTAGTTTTCATTGCGGGTCTGGCACGACCAGGTGACCTGGTCTAGTTAATAAGAACAAAGAATAAAATAAGGATTGTATTTTAGCTTTCACAGACTACAGCTCACACAAAATTGGGAAACCTTTGGCTGACAAGATTATTGGCAATGACAATACTGCAATGAACGATGTCGTAAAGGATTTGCTCAGAGGTAACTAACTATTTGTGTATCTGTAATTTGTTATGGCTGTTCTATACAACAAAAAAGGTGGGAGTACTCCTGTCAGCGTCTGAGAAGATCGATAGAGCACTCTTGAAATCATTCCCTGTGGGCGTGAACATTGTCACCAGAGAAATAGGTGTATTATGTCTCTGCTGTAAACAGAATGTGGGATAATGCAGAGCTTTCAGACTCCTCAGCCTCTCCAATATAAACTAACTAGCAAGCACTATATCCCTGGCCTCCCTTTGTGTCCAAATACATTTGTAGTTGCGTGTTGTTTACCATGTGTCCTTAAATTGCTGCGCACACACACACACGCACGCACGCACGCACGCACGCACGCACGCACACACACGCGCGCACACATACAACTCCAAGCAGGATGCACTGCTCAACTCAACACAAAAGGGACTGAAGGTCTTATTTGACGGTTCTGTGTTGGATTCAGATAGAATTGCTGTTGAATTTCCATTTCTACTAAGCTAGCAAACTTTGCAGAATTCCAAAAATGTACTCTTATGTTATGTAGAACCTTGAGCTAGTAGGCTTCGACTAATTTGATTCAGCTAAGGTGAAACAGAAATGAGGGTTGAAAGCAAGACATCTGTTTTATTTTCTAAACATTTTCAGTGCTGTACAAGCTGTTAGTCAGAAGCATTAGAAAATTGTAGTCTATCTGGAGAGACTATGAGATCTCATGCTCTTTGGGGTTTCATGTGCATGTGTAGTGATTCACGATGAGCCCGATTGGCAGGGCTGTTGTGCGCTGGGTCTTGGTTTTATTAACTATGGGGGCTACAATCACCCCTCGATCTTTGGAGCTCATCCTCACGCTTCACACTGCAGACCACAGACAGCACACCCCATGTCCCTCATGTCCCTCACACAAGGATACGCCAGATTGTAGTGATTCACGATGAGCTTAGCCTTCACTTTTCGGGGTTTGATCCGGTCGGGAGCGGAAACCACTCTATGACATGTTGTAGTCCTCAAAGGACTACAATTTGGCCAGAAAGATCAAACCGGATTCAGTTTTAACCTAAAATAATTCCCCTGCAGTCAAGGGCATACCTAATAAACCCCTTGATGCGAGGTAGTTTTGCTTTTGGAAAATGTGTTTGGTATATGCATCTTTTAGTGGAAAACAGGGGAAACAGGAGGAACCAAAACAAAGCGACGCCACTTCTTCTGCTTGTGGTTTCTGCCTAGACCGGATCAAAAGGCCCGTTGTAAACGAATACCAGGCTTTCCCCCGAGAAAGCCTGGTGACGTGAAGTTACGATGAGCTGTGATTGAACCCGAGGCTCCCACCCTCCAGACCGACATGCAACCTGTCGTGCCAACAGGGCTGAGCCGGTCTGGCAGGGCTGTTATGCGCCGGGTCTTGGCTGTACTAACTACGGGCTACGCTACACATGCACGTTTTGTAGTGTACCAACTAAGATTTCACTTAACATCAACAATTCTTTTTTCAAGTCGGTTCCATAGAGAAAGAGGTCCCTGTTGACCAAGTGAGGTGAGCAAGGCAGTCCACTCCTTGAGTATTAAAATGTATTCACCGTGACCCATTTACACCTGTCATTAAAGTCGAGATGAAATGAAAAATGCTGTTTTAACCCTTTTTGATCAACACCCCCAGCCATACTGTGCACCGATTTAACAATTATATGCCCCCCTTTTAATCTTCAAATCAAATTCCTTCCGCACCTCTGTCATGATACGGAAGAAGGTTACTGACTAAATAACGTTTCAGTGCATGTAGGAATTGCATCTAGGCTGTGTTAAGTCACATTTAATCACAAGTATGAATAGACTCCTAAATATGTCCATGCACCTTTGTACGTGTGTGGAAAGGCTCTATCGGTACTACGTTTATGTTTAAATTCACCACAGGTCTTCAGGCAAATAACAGTGATGGGGACATAGCCTACACAATAAGCAACAAATAATTATTTATCACAAAAGTAAACATTTTAAATGAATATCACACTGTCTAGCGCTGATGCAGCTTCAACAGTGTGAGAATACCTGTGATTATGTATGTATTTCATCATTTCTTTGTCTTCTTTGGAAAGCTCCCTTTGCATCGAATTCTCCTCCTGCCACGAAAGACGGTCACGGCTGAAATTGGCGTTTATGATGCCGCGCCAGACAGTTTATTTTCCCAATTCCAATTGCTAAATTCCAATTATGGACTGTCGCTTCTTGTGCATTTTGATGTGATCTTTTCTGTTGGTTATCGTGCGTGCTGCTAGCAAGGTTAATGTGCAGTCATCATCTCACTGCATGAGGAGGTCAGGGTGAATAAACAACCGGGAAAGCGTAACCAAAGGAATTATTTATAACACAACATAAAAATATTAAGTTATGAAATCACCGTTATTAGAAGATTAATGAGTTGTGAGAATCAGTTGACACATCCATCGCACACCGAAAATAGCAGACCTACAGTAGGCTACAAGCTGAGCTTGTAGATCGGTTATTTTCAGCACTTGATGCTGTCGTGCAATGAAGTATTGAATTGGGCTTATTTCAGACATTCAGTTATCAACTGATGCGTGTTTGGATTACTGCTAGTAGAGCTGAGCCACTTGAAGATACTTCCATTTGCATTAGAACAATTTTTCTTTTTTTTACTCAATCCACCACACGCATGCAGACCCGCGTGCACCCACCCACACGCACGCACGCACTCACTGAACTGCAAATACTAGGACAGGCTACGTATATGCAGTAGTATACTGGTCACAGTGGTGCATGAATAATATGTCACCCTAAAGGTCTCTGTCAATAACAAGACTTAAAAGTAAAACTTCCTCCTCATCGGTGCATGCATGGGCTTCAAATGGTAACAAATTTCCCGCGGGAGGACTGTGATGTTCCTCTGTCCCCTGGTGCATAAACATGAAAAACAAAAGTGACAGCTGGCTTAGGGCCCCCAGACAGGAGGATTTTTCTGCGTCATTTTCCTGGCAGTTGTGAACATCGAGGCAGAAAGGTTTTTTTTGTGGGGTGGGGGGGGGCAACAGTTAACAAAATGGTCACTTTAACAAGGTATTATAACCAGTAAGGCTCCCTAATCGGGAGATAAGCGACCGTAGGTCACTTATCTCCACAAATAGGGCAAAAATGTGTTTTGCCAAAATCTTCCTGATCCATGTTGATGACATGAGTGTAGACATACTGTGTATTGATTTTCGTGATTTTAGGGCAAAATCTGTAGGAGCAGTGTCCAAAAATGTGTTTTTAAAAATCGGCCTGGAGGTGGCGCTATATGGGAGAGATTCATGTTGATGGGATGAGTGTAGACATACTGTGTACCGATTTGCGTGATTTTAGGGCAAAAATTGTAGGAGCATGCAGTGTCCAAAAATGTGTTTTGCAAGAATCGGCCTCATGGTGGCGCTAGAAGAGGGCCATGTGAGAAATGAGGGGTGGGGTCTCCACGCCGGCAAGGCGGACGAATAGGTACCGGGCCCGGCTGTCCCGGTCGCTCCTAGCCAGAGTTATGGCATTTTATGTGAGCTGCAGTGTAGGGGGTCCTCCACTGGGGGCGCCACCACTTTTGCATCCGTTCTGGAGCACCAGGAGTCGGTGGTCCCCGGGAATTCCCCGTGAGCAGCCCCGTTGGGGTGGTCATTTGGTCAGTTTAGCACATTTGGTCATTTTTTACATCTGGGGGTCCCCCAGGGACCTGGGGGTCCCTGGAGCTCCGGGGGTCCTTGGAGGTTGTAGTTTGGCAGGTAAGGAACATGTGTTCCAAATTTGGCATGGATCGGGGCAACGGTTGCGGAGATATGAGCAGGGCAAGAGTGTGACGTGTGAGGTGTGACAGACAGACGGAGGGAGGGACGGACTGACTTACACTTTGTGCAGGGTTTGATAGTAAATGCGACCTACGGTCGCAATAACAGACAGACGGAGGGAGGGACGGACTGACTTACACTTTGTGCAGGGTTTGATAGTAAATGCGACCTACGGTCGCAATAATATTCTCCACACTTGTATTCTCCCCAGCTTGACAAAATGGTGTATTCCCAGGTTCCGCAGGTCAGCTGCACAGGTGCAATGCATTATTGTTAATTGTGGCACATTTACTAACATGCTAAGTTTAGCTGCACTTGAACAACCATTCCAGGCTGCCATATCCAGCCCTAGAAACCGTAGAAACCTGTGTAAAAAACTGACAAAACTCGTTTTTTTTTTCAGACATTGTGAAAATAGCCGATCTACATGCTCACAACAGAATGTAGATCTGCTATTTTCACAACAGAACCATGTTATACAAAATGTAATGCCTCTTTGCCATGAGGACTCCCATCTTTGCCATACCCTAGCTTTTGCTGAACTGACGCCACTGGTGGTGGGGCAAGTAATTTGTTCTTCCACGCCATGCATATCGAGCAGGACTTATCGGCCTCCTCACAGTAGCAAATCCCTTACACCTGCAGCGCCAGATTCCAACAGAAGGGGAAGCGCTTTGATCACACACACTGTCAACAGACCCAGTAGGTCACCCAGTTATTTTAGGTTTTATCATGATACTGCACACGATTCATGTTGTACAACGCCCGTGCATAAACCTTCACTGTGTGTATATGAGCAGACATATTTCTGTTATGTACAGACATGTGTGTCGTCGTGTTTGCCAAGATTGTGTAGCGTATGGTGTATCTCATGCATGTATGATGCTATTGTTTGAGTGTTCTGAGTATACAGTATATATGCAGGAGCAGGGTTCAATTTCTTAAAGAAAAGAAAAACAGGGACACTTCCTTAACCACCTAAGTTATATATTATATACAGTATATAGTATATATTACAAATAGCATAGCAGATCTCAAGCTCAAAGTTTGACAAACTTTGAATATTTGCCCAAAATAGGGACACCAGGGTTTACTTTGTAACACTATGTAACTTATCTATGTATTTGACTTTCAACCTAGACAGAATCTAATCTAAATGTCTCAATAAAAAATCAAGAAGACGAAATACAATAAGGCCAATTGTATAAACTATATTGTATTTTAACCTACTCTTTGGGCAAAATAACATTTTATTGACACACAAAAATGACATGGAGCTTTAACTTTTAATTAAATTGGTATATTCTGATACTGTCCAACATAAATGACAGTGACACTGTCTGTGACAGACAGTCCTACATTTCCCAAGAGGAAATGCATGTTCAGTCTGACCAGAAGCAGGGAGAAAACATTATCTCCAAAGGTAAGGATAGCAAATTGAACGCTGTGCACTTGTATTGTTTTGTGTGTGCATTTTGGTCATATATGTGCCCTTCCTTGTGGTTGCTTGACTATTCTAGAGCAAGAAGGCATAGACACACTGTGTACACTGTTTGTGTGCATGCACTTATGCCTGTATGCTCAGCACTCAAAACCAACCACACACACGCATACACACGCACGCACGCACGCACGCACGCACGCACGCACGCACGCACGCACGCACGCACGCACGCACACCAAATTATTTTCAGACATTCTTTCAGATCATGCCAGCCCCTACTATTGGAACGTCAGAAAGGCTGGCACGGACTCTGTTTGAGGCACACATTTGAGGGATGCCGTGTAAATCTGGTGCCCGAAGCCAGGCTTGCATCAGGGCTCCTGACGCATTGCAGAGGGAATGGGTCTTGGATGTGCCTGCGTGGGCACACACATACACACACACATGCACGCACACACACGCATGCACGCGTGCACACACACACACATACACACACACACACACACACACACACACACACACACACATACACACACACACACACACACACACACACACACACACACACACACACACACATACACACACACACACACACACACACACACACACACACACACACACACACACACACACACACACACACACTACAAAGACAGACGCACAGTCGCACACATTACAAGGATTCACACAGACACATACACATACTGTATGCACGTACACACAAGCTGTGCTGTGTTCTGGCTGTGTTACCACACGCCACTCACATGCGCACTCAGCCTGTGCATTAGTTGGAGGAGCCCTGCTTGGCAGAGGCAGAGAACCAACAGCCCAAGGATTGTGGAAGGCAGAATGTTCCCCACAGCACCTTCTGCAGCAGAACCGCCATTCCAGTGGTGTAAAGTAACAAAGTAAAGTACATTTAATTAGCAGTTTTGAGTTATTTGTACTTTACTTGAGTATTTCCAATTTACAATCTACTTTTACTTTTACTTTTACTTCTATTGTACTTTTTACTCCACTACATTTATTTGAAAACATACATACATAAACAACTTTAGCCTTATTTTATACCTTGGCTATTTGAAAATAGCTGATCTACAAGCTCGTTGTGAGCTTGTAGATTGGCTATTTTCAAATCTGCCACAGGCACCACCCCCCCCCCCCCCACCCCCACCCCCCTGCCAAACACACACACACCAAAAAAGAAAAAAGAAAAGGCGGATATTATTAGTTATGGGACGATAATGAAAATGTCATATCACGATTATTGTGACAAAAGAAATCGCGATTTACGATATTATCGCGATAATCAAAATCCATTATCCTGGGGCGGAACATTTGCCAAAAAAATTGCAGATCTACAAGCTCACAACGCGTCGCAATGCAAAGAGATATGGTAGAGAGTGATAAAAAATACGTATATTATAAGTACCTTTTATTATAGAGGGTTTAAGTGGTACCAGATATGCAGCTCAGCAAATAAAAGGTGAATTAAACCCAGTTCATGACGGAGGACGATATCAAGATGAATTAAATCTCCACGATACGATTATTATTTTTTATCACGATAAACGATAATATCGCGTATCGTCCCATCCCTACTCCTCATTAGCTCACGGATGATTGCATCCTTACACCTGGACGTGCAAACCCTGCCCACACCAATATCTCTTGCTCTACATCTCGCCACTTTCTACTTTCTACCACTTTCTGACCCATTATGTAATCGACCTGTGACCTTTTCAACTGAAAGGGCATCCTACTGATCATTCTTGCCAAGTTTCATGAATATCCTCACCTCATCTGCTCACTGAAACCTTGACCTTTCCGACCCAAAATCTCATCTTTACTTTTATGTATTTTTTTATTACAGGGACAAAGTACGAATGTGTAGCCACTAGCCAGACAATCAGAAATCTGCCTACAGATATGTCTTGTGACAGCATCACATAGGTGTCACATAACCAATGCAAAAAATGCCAATGTTTTGGCATTCCTTCATATGGGATGATATCACGATTGGCTGACTGTGGGCGTAGTTTATACTGCTGGTTTTCTCCAGCACCCAGGAGCCCAATAATTGCGACCAAAGGTCGCACTTTAGAATGTGAAATGGCACATGTTGACTCTGGACGACTGGACGACTGGACGTCTGGACGCCTGGACATGTACACTTTCTCTGACATCACTGTGATGTCAGGGGAACCACTCTAACAGAAGGATTTGCTGCTTTGACATCACGCTCTGGCTTCACTGTCATGTCAAACTAACAGAATCCCTTTTATGCCCATATATGGCGTTCCCTGATGTCATCAATGTTACCACACTATAGCCACATAGTACCACACTATAGCCCCTTTTCCACTCCACACCATCCACTTGTGCTAGGTGTTCCATTACAAGGACCTGGGTAGAGTGGTGTGAAAGTGGTACTAAACGTGGTACTAAAAAGTATCCAATCCAGAGTAGGTCTGAGCTAGGCCAAACAGTGGCAAACACTTCATAATGACTGATCACTCAATGGACTTTTCATTTAGACCACCAGGATATAGTTGTAATACATGATAATAGATTCTATTGTGTTATAATCACTGTTATAATCTATTATAGTGTACTATAATTATCATAGTAATATATAATCCATTATAGTGCATTATAATTGGGATAGTTCAAAAATATATTGAATTATAATCACAGTTAAAAGGGTCAATTTGTTTCTTACCGATAGGGGTACTTTTGTGTAATGGTACGGTGTGGAGTGGTGTAGTGTGGTGTAGTGTGGTGCTAAAGCTGCAGTCAAAAAGGGGATTAACAGAATCCATATGGCCAAGACAGCCCATATCTGTGTGGCTGGTTCTACAGATAGGGATCTCCATTTATGGGCATACAAGCGTATGATGTCAGATGTCATAGACATCATAGGACTTTCACATAACGAATAACTGAGTAAGCTCTCACAGCATTTCTCCATTATACAGTACTCCATATATGGGTACCAGGGATCTCCATGTGGGTAACTGTTCCGATATACATCACTGGCCAGATGGCCACTCGGTGACGCACTGTGAGCTTGTATATCTGCTATTTTTCAATAGCTGAAGTATAAAATAATTCTGAGAAGATCCAGCCCCTAGAGGCAGTGCTGCTGGTTGTGCCAGAGGTAAGACCATGGGTTCACCATAATCAGTCATTCCGTCAGTGTTGTAAGAAGTACTTGAAAACCATACTTGGGTAAAAGTATAGATCTTGTGTTCAAGGCTAACATGAAGGTAGCGATAGTCGAATGGTTCACTCAAATAGGCAGGGTTCAAGAAACGTGATATCAATCTTCCCATTTAATATTGACATAACTTTCGTGCATGTGTAAAGTTTGATCTTGATGAAAGATGGTGCCTGAGGAAATGCCACGGGGGTCACCAACATCAGTAGGGGTTAACCTCTGGGGAGAATGAAGGTGCACAATGCACATCAAATTCCATGTCAACCCAGCCAGTAGTCTTCCAGATAAGTATGTTTGTTGAGATTGAATCGGTCTCAGACCGAGGCTGAAAATAAAATCAATTATTGATGTTTAATGAGAATTTACTAAAATCTTTGTTATTGAAAAGTCCAATTAATGACTTATGCTATTACATTTTATTCCATTATAGTTAGCATTACAAAAAAAGGACTTATTGGAGTCAATAATAATATCTAAATATTTGTAACACACAATACAGCAAGCTGCAATACTTGGCAGGAATTCTGCTGGAAAAACATTACTTGCTTTTTTTATTACTCCAGAACGTAAATCAAGCAGCTGGGAATACCCCAAGCATGTTGGAGGATCTATAATGAAGGGGAAGCAAATCATTATCATGTCTTTTGGGGTTGCAAAAATCCAAACTTTCTTTAACTTAGCAATTTCGAGGTCTAGTTTAGTACTTTATCTGGGAGATTAGCCATATGACATAACAGTTCATGTGACAGTTACACTCTGAAAATGTTCATGGCAGCTGGACAAAAGGCACCTCCGTCCCTAGAAGATTGGCTTCAAATAGTCTCTGAGGTTTTGACATGGAAAAGATCACCGCTAGTCTGTTTTTGAAAAGAGAAGTTTTTGAGTGAAAAATGATTTGACATAGAGTGATAAGAGGTCTAGGGATATGGTCTAGACAATGTTTTGACCCATGACAACCTGCATGCACATGGCTAATCACATTCACGATAGAAAAAAAGGCATGCTGACAACACAACAGTAATGGTTGGATGATGACACGTTTGCAGACTTTGCGGTCAGGAGAACAACATCGCTCTCAATGTCAACAAGAACAAGGAGCTGATGATGGACCGCAGGAGGCAGAGTACAGTAGAGAATATGCTTCCATCTAGCCAACATAGACGGCATTGGAGTGGAGATTGCCAGTGACTTCAAGTTCCTCTGCATATACACGTCGCCCCACAACCTGTCGTTCTATAATAGCACCTTCGAGAGCATCCTGATGAGTTACAGTACTTACATCGTACATGGGCAACTGGTGGCCCCCACCTTCACTTGATGTGGCCTGCAGATTAATATCGGAATACTGATATATTGATTTCAGTTGTGCAAACATGACCCACTTCAGTAGCTTAATCCATAAAGTTAAATTAAGAACATATAAATGCGTTTGAAATTAAATAAAAATGTTGCTTTTCAGGATTCCAATGACAAAATAGCTATAAATAATTCAGGATTCCAATTCAAAAATATGTTTGACCATGCAAATATAGTGGCCCTCTCCATCATCAAAGTTGCCCACCCTTGAGCTGCATCATCCCTGGTAGAGGGGGGGGGGGGATCCGCGATACAGCCTTCGACTGGAATGCACTACAGAGTGTGGTACGGATAGCTCCAGTGCAACGTCCAAGATGAGACTCCCTCCCGCCAGGGCCTATACCAGAAATGGTGTGCAGCCAAGGATGAGCGTATTATCAAGGAGACTCACTACCCCAGCCAACCATCTGTTCATGCCACTGCTACGGCCACAGCCAGGCAAGCTATATGGATGTAGTAAAAGCCTTCTTAACTGTTTCCAACTGGCTACCATCAGACTGTTGAGCAAGCAATGAGCCTGCCTGCCTGCCATCAGACTGTCCTGACGACGCATAGCCGCCAAACAGGATTATTTTTCTAAGACTTTGGTACTCTCCACTGCTGCTGCACTGGCACTGCCACTTAAGTATATAGGAATGTTTGTTATTATATCTTCTGCAATTTTATCTGCCTCATGCATTTAAAGATGCACCTTGCATGTTTTTACACTGCTCATGTTGACATTTGACCTGTTTTCCTGTTTATTTTTTCTCTATTCCTTCCCACTTTCTTTAAACTGCAAATGATGGGAGCTTATACAACAAAGGGAGACAAAGACCTTTGTTAATCCGACTGGGGAAATATAGTTTCAGCTTCACCCTGCTGCTCAGATGGTCTCACGATGAGCACTCAGGGGGGGAGCTGTTGAGCTGTATTGCTCAGGGAGGAATTGTCTTGCTCAGGGACACTTCAACTTTTTTAAACCTGTAAACCTGTGATGTGATCATAAAGTTGCAGCTGAGTTGAACTGAGTTCATCTTGTATACCAACAACCACCATAAACAGCAAAAGGAGAAGGAAACGGTAAGAAAACCCATAACCAACCTCTAACCTACAGACAGCAGGTACACCACGAATATATGGGAACTCTCCACAATAGTCTGACTATTAAAGGAGTAGTTCACCCCCAAAATTACTTTTTTTCTATTGATTAGTCACGCCATGGAGAGTAGAGTTCAATAATATCTCTTTGTTTTTGTCACATTCCTAAGACAAAAATGTGATAACAATAATTTTACCACCATTCGTTCCGGATGGGGACCCGTTTCGAAATGGGTCCCCATCCGGAATCAATGGGGGTAAATTTACTCAAATTTTTGTCTTAGAAATGTGACAAAAACCAAAAATAATTATTGAACTCTAATCTCCATGGCGTGACTAATCAATAGAAAAAAAGTCATTTTGGGGGTGAACTACTCCTTTAATGAGTAGTGTCTAATCAAGGGTCTAATCTAGATTGAGTGAAGAGAGAGATCCCCAATTTCTCCCCAAAGGAGTACAACGACGTAACATAACTTCATTTGTCCAAGATTTGTGAAGGACAGCTTTTGATTTACTTTTTCCCCCCGAGCTTTGCTGGCAACTTAAGTAACAGAAAACTATTCTCATGGTGACTCACGTTAAACATATCAACATGATCCAGATTCTGGATTCGCAAGCGGATTCAGGCTCTGTATAGTCTGAAACAATGATTATAACTAGAAAAATGTGCTCCTCGGAGAACATGTCTTCCCCAGGCCAGGTAGAAGAAGTCAATCTTAGCCAATCAGGATGAGAAATGAGCATGGCTTGATCACATGACTGTAGAGATAATGTGTGCCGATATGCGTTATGTCTGCTGGTGGCACTATAACAGGCCGATGTGAAATATTTGGGAAACTGTTTCTGCTCTGCCCCTCCAGAGTTTCACACCGATCGTTCCGAACACACGGACAGACAAGGGCGAAATCATAGTCTCAGCCACGCCTTTGCCCTGGCAGAGACAATGAACTTTATAGTAGTATTCCAAGAAAGGGCAACTACAGATCGTATGGAGCAGATTACCTTCAGCCACTTTACTCCTTTGACACATATGGTGGAGGATTTTTCATCAAATTTGTGTAGCCACCATGACCACAGTGTGAATATGGCCAATTAAACGTAGCTCTTCATTACCACGTTCCTAGTAACCACTGAATAGACCATTAACCTACCGGTAATACAGCACTATTCATAGCTTTTCTTTTCAATTGATGTCAGTCACCACCAACATGAACACACACACATAGGCCTACACCCGCACTGCACGTTGACCCCTAGCTGCTAGCCTACAGACTGTGTGATTATGGTGGTTTCCAGACTGTGAAATGTGCAGCCAGGGGCGGGTATTTGCTCTACGCAGACTACGCAACTGCGTAGAGCCCCTAGGCAGAGGGGGGCGCCCTGCTGGGCTCATTATTCTGAGCATTTAGTCTCTAGCCCATTCCTGTCAAAAGTTATGATTTTTTAAAGAATTGACCAACTGCTCACTGCAGAGTCAATAGATTTCACACAGAGACCAGCTGGCGACAATTGAGTTGATTGATTGGAATGTTAAGTGATCAGCTCTCTCTCTTGTCTCTCTATGAATTTCCTGTACATACGTGCAATATCCAAACTGTACTCAAAGAGTACACATATTATTTTATCTAAATTTTGAAAAATAATAATTAAAAAGAAATTGTAAAAATATAAATTTTAAAGTATTATTATTCACTGATATTCCCTTATTGTTATTAAAATAATTATTGTCCTGCATAAAATATGTCCTGTATAAAAATATACATATAGGCCTACTCTATATACCTTTGATTACCTTACCTTACTGTACTCTTCTTAAATTAATCAAATAGATCCAAAATGATTGTGGTTAGGTATTTAAAACCAACCATAATGACAACAAATAGGCTTCCTCTGCCTCTGCTCTTCATTGTCTTGTCAAGTTCATTGTCTTGTCATGCTAAATCATCACTTTTTCAGAATAGGTATTGAGTTGGAGGGTGGCATTTTTAATTCCTGCGATTCGCGCGCGCGCATACTGTTTTTCGCGCATACCTATTTTTCACGCGCGCTCATGGGGGGGCCTCCTTTACTACCTTTGTGGGGAGCCCCCAGTTTATAAAAAACGCCCCTGTGTGCAGCACAGGGCAACACTGTGGGATGAAAGATGTCTTTCAGGGAGCAAGAATCCAAACTTCTTACAAAGCTATTTCTAAAGGTGAAATATTTATTTCGTTTTTTAGTCATAGTCTTTTCAATAAAAGTTTTGTTTTGTCATTTGAAATGTTTTAGTCCTAGTCTAGTTTTAGTCGACTAAGTATCATATTAGTCTACTAAATCTACAGCTGATTTTGTTGGTAGTCAAGTTAAAAGGTTGTCGACAAACATCTTTTGCCATAGTTCTAGGTGATGAAATCAACACTAAAAATCTTTATCAGACCATAGCAGCCCTCTGTTGGGTTCGACAGGTTTGTGTATTGTGTTTGACTGTTATGTTGTCATAACTGCTTATGATTTCAACATGGTCAAAATGTCCAAAAACATTCCAAACTGTCTGGTACACTGTATGTCTCGTGGGACATTTTTCTTTTTACAGCTAGACCAAAGGCCAAGCTGTTTAGAATAACGTTTGTCTATAGTATGTGCAGTACTTTATGTCGCTGCAAAAGGCAACCTATTGAAATCACAAAAGTCACCTAACACATGACTTTTTCTCAGGCAATGTTCAGAAATGCTGACTTATAATACATAAACGTTGACATACATGATTATAAGTATAGTATGTCACCGTTTTACCGTATACTCAACTGAGTTTAAGCAGAGGTCTGCATTTCTGTAGTGCCTTTATCCAATGTGCTTTACAGTGTGCATATTTATCCACCCACTCACACACATCCACAAACCAAAGGTGGAGCAACCATGTAAGGAACTATCTTCATCAGAAGCAGTTAGGGCTCCAGTGTCTTGCTCAAGGACACTTCGATACAGGACCCGGGTAATGAACCACTTTCCAGACGGCGCTCTACCTTTGTATATAGAATGTCTTCATTGCATTGAGTTCACTGTGGGGGGAGCTTTTTTGAAGATTAAACACTTTACAGTAGAATATTCATATCCTGTGGGATATAAATGGTTTGGAGAAATAGAAGGCAAATATGTCTTTAGGAATGCCTCATCAGTCAACTAACCCTGTGGAAGGTTTCAGCTAAACGGAAGGGACAGAGAGAAGTGAGGGAATAGTTTACAGGTGGGAAGTGTGCCCAGATGGAATTACTGAAGTGTAAAAAAACTAAAAACACTGTCTGTCTACACACTTTGAAAAACACACAAGCCAGTACGTACTGTATATGTTACTATTATTGCCAAAGACAAAGTACAATCTTTTAACTGTGGAGACACATATTAGTAAAAGTCATCAGTCAGACAACCAAAAATGATACACAACAGGTGTTTATATTCGGTTTACAAATGGGGTGCCAGTAGCTTTTGGTTTGTTTATTTCTCCTGTGTGAACATAATGTGTGCCTCGTATCACAGACCGTTGGACTGTCCTCACCTCTCTGCCTTAATAGCCTGTATGGCAACACAAAGAAAGTCTAAAGTGTTTGCCTCTACATCAGCTTCCAACAAAGGCTACTGCTAATTAAACCTCTCTACTCCCTGGAGAACGGCACCTATATACATCCTGCCGTTGCGGGCAAGTTATTACCAAGAGATGGATTCTCTGAAGAGTTGTGTACTCAGTGCTGTGTGTGTGTGTGTGTGTGTGTGTGTGTGTGTGTGTGTGTGTGTGTGTGTGTGTGTGTGTGTGTGTGTGTGTGTGTGTGTGTGTGTGTGTGTGTGTGTGTGTGTGTGTGTGTGTGTGTGTGTGTGTGTGTGTGTGTGTGTGTGTGTGTGTGTGTGTGTGTGTGTGCTCCCGAATAGGTGTGAACATAAACAAAGCCATCTAAGGAGGCCACACATGTTTAATCACAAGTCACGACAACTATTGCATTTGAAGCTCCTGCAGCCACTCCCAATCCTTCTCTCTGTTTTCTTCCTTTGTTCAATCCTGTTAGTCCTTGCTCCGAGTTAGATTAACACCAAGGATTTTGCTGTGAGGAATTTTAAGTCACTGGGTGTCAGTGACATTCACTGTTCTAAACTGGCCAGGTAAGACGGTGCAACAACGATTATTATTTACTATTTGTAGACATTGTTTCATCCACGCCGACAACTGTCACAGCAGCTTAAATACATGAAACAAAGTATATGTGCTGTGCTATACTATGCTTGATTACATATTACTAACGGTACTGACGTCTCCATTAGTGGAATGGTGCAATCTGGACCCCCTGCTGTAGTCACAGACTTTTAGTTACGTATCTTCTAAGACAGAGATCCTGATTTCAGCCACACGCCAGTGGTTAGCTGGGATATTGCCGTTGTTCACAGCCAAGCCGCTGCACACTTCTGACTTTCCATTATCATTCCATTATATGCATGTGTCCACATGCATATTCTTTTAATAGCCGACTAGGAAAGCCTAGTGCGACCAATTTCTCACTTCTTCTCGACTTTCAACTTGACTGAGCAGTGTGCATATTTATTTGTCATATTCTATCTCATATTGAAATTGGCACGTGGGTGGGTGGGCATCACAAATAATGTCACAAATTGTAACACCCGGGTTTTGTTGGACAACAAATGTCACAAAACTTGACATACTAGCCCTTACCCGTTCAAAGATATGAGCTCCAAAATGATGTGCAGTGTGTGGGTTATGGGATGTGCACTGTGCACACAGTATATGAGGGATGGAAAGTAACTTTAACTGGTGCTTGCATGATGTACTGTAGGAGCATCAATGTAAGAAACCCGTTTCGTTTAATGGCTACAGAGATACTGTGTCCCCCCCCCCCCCCCCAGCCCGCCCGCCCACCCGCCTGCACACACACATGCCTGCCTGCACACACACACACACACACACACACACACACACACACACACACACACACACACACACACACACACACACACACACACAGAGCTGGTTAAACATTTTGCCTCATGCTAGATGCAGAATAGATGTGCCTCAAGCTAGATGCAGAATAGATAGTAGATACACCATAAAAATGCTAATATACAGCATATGATTTGTGAAAGTGCCAAACGGGCTTCACAGTTATGTCAGGTGTGTTCATATGCTAATGGTGATGCGATTTCAGATCAATTGCTCCAGCCACTGAGGAGAAACGCTGTTTCAGACAGACAGACAGACAGACAGACAGACAGACAGACAGACAGACAGACAGACAGACAGACAGACAGACAGACAGACAGACAGACAGACAGACAGACAGACAGACAGACAGACAGACAGACAGACAGACAGACAGACAGACAGACAGACAGACAGACAGACAGACAGACAGACAGACAGACAGACAGACAGACAGACAGACAGACAGACAGACAGACAGACAGACAGACACTCACTCACTCACTCACTCACTCACTCAGACATTCGCAAAATTATAGTATAGATGGATTTGATTGGCCAGGCTTTGTGTGAAGTAGTGTGAAAATCGAGTAAAACATTTGCCCATGGTTAAAATGTCTAATGCAGAGATTGTATTGATTTTAGAGATATGTATTGTAATGTATATTGTATTGAGAGAATGATTATCATTCAGATTTGTACCAACGGTACTCAAGACCATCAACACAGGTCTTTTATCCTCCTTCTGTTACCTTCTTTATACTCACTTTCTTCATGTCTTCCTTTCCTTTCCCAATTACTTTATGCCCTCTCTTCCCCTTTCAGTCTTCTGTTCCTCTGTTGCTTGAATGTTTCCATGCAATAGCCATGAGACCCAGGAACACGTGTATACTGTACTTAATGCAGACCACCATAGCCCAGCCATGAGATCCCCCAATGCAAATCATTCTTCTCATTCATAATGAATAGGGTAGCATGCCCCTGGGAGTGTGTCCAGACTGGGATTTATCCTATGTACGTTTTATGCGCGCGCGTGCATGTGTGTGTGTGTGTGTGTGTGTGTGTGTGTGTGTGTGTGTGTGTGTGTGTGTGTGTGTGTGTGTGTGTGTGTGTGTGTGTGTGTGTGTGTGTGTGTGTGTGTGCGTGCGCGCGCATGCGTGTTGCGCGCATGCGCATGCATCTCAAATAGCTTGCTGCATCGTTGAAGCAAGGGAGAACTATTCCTTTGCCAGGAAAGACTTATTCATGTCAGCGTGCATGCCTGATTGCCTGTGTGTGCGTCTCTCTCTCTGTGTGTGTGTGTGTGTGTGTGTGTGTGTGTGTGTGTGTGTGTGTGTGTGTGTGTGTGTGTGTGTGTGTGTGTGTGTGTGTGTGTGTGTGTGTGTGTGTGTGTGTGTGTGTGAATAGAACACACCCAAATAGATATGTATGTCTGAAAGAGGCGGTAAGAGGGAGAGGTTGAGGGAGGGAGAGACTGTATGAGAGCTCGTTATTTTCCTGCCATTAGGGCTCAGTTCCACATTGGTTTCACACCAAAGCTGGGATTGAGACAAGATGAAAACGCAGACTGAATCCTGGAGCAGACCGCTCCCATCAAGCTTGAAATGTATCCTCACCACTGAAATGGCAGCGATGAATAAATGTTTGTTTTCAATAAGTATCTTGGGTAAGCTGGGGCCAAGAGTCCCTCAAGAAGCTAGCCAGACTCCTGGGTTCGACTCTGCATTAGCCTTGTGGTCCGACCACACTTTGTCTCTTCGTGTATATACAGATCCATATGTCGTCCGTTGGAAGACACCGATGTTCACACTTGATGGAAATCCTTGCATATGTGGGAAACCTAAACAGACCGAGGCAAAGAGCAGCTTTTGTGGCGCAGTGGACGTAAACAAACTCTCCCCGATTGCAAGCACTTTGAGAGCAAACAGACTTCAATAATGCATGTGGATTCATCCTACATTTTGATGAAGTGTCACGGCTACATCAACCACAATCACATATCCCTTCATCTGACACTCTTCATGTGATTTGTGTCTGCTGTTGCCAGACACAGGTCTATTGTTAGAGGGTGAGGCGCCAAGTGTTTCGCGGGGGCCAGCGATGAGTGGAAGCCGAACGGGAATACCGAGAACAGTTTGAGGCAGCTCTTTGCCACAACGCCTCATTACAAATGGATTAAAGTGGTGGGAACACATCAATTAATCATGGGCCCTATCTGTGAGCTTTCATCGACGTCCCAGCCGATGTGGGTCCCCTGGCGGGCTTCCATCTTTACAATGACGAGGTCTTGAGCTGTTCTTTTCTGACATGGTCCGCACTTCGAGCTCCAGAATATTGTCTGTTCTTTATTGAGCCCAACAACCGCCTAACTTTCAAGAAAGAAAAAATGAAGTAGAATATATGTCCTCACTTCTCTCATCAACTACTTCTCTCATCAACTACTGTCACTGTCATTGTTTTCTCAGCAGGAAACGAGGGTCAGTGTTTACTGTGAGTGCGTGTGTTTACGCATTCAGCATAGTTGGCGGTAGGTGTCTCAGTCTGCATTTCCATGTCACACCAGGTGTTGCTAATCACCGCTAAACAAGCTGCGTCTCCGCAGCAGAATGAGGTGGTTGGCGCTGTGCGTTTCAAAGGGTCCCCCTCAAGGCCGGCCATATCCATTTGGATTCTGCTCCGCAGGGATTTCGCCTCCCTCATCTCCTCCCAGCCACTGCAAAACCAGAGGAAATCGGCCCTTGCCGGCACTGAGCCCCAACCATAATGAGATTTGAGGGACATCAAAGCGCCTCTCCTTTGAGGGGGAAAAATAGATCGGGGAAAAATAGGTTTGAAATGCAAATGGCCCACTACTCGTGATGTACATGAGTTATCTACCTCCGGAGCGTGGCACAAAAGGACTAGATAAGTTTGGGTAACTGAAAAGTTTGGAAATGAGTTGACTGATACACTTCAAAGACTGGAGCAGTTCGTCTCTAAACCCGGATGTGAGCCATGTCGATATGAGAGCCTGCAGGAAGGAATTAGGTATTCCAGCTCTGAGAAGATGATACTCACAGGAGAACATAATGTCTTTGAGAACAAAACATATAGGCAAATACACATAAAGCCAGATCGGCACCCAGGCCTGTGGCATATTGAGAGGGAAAGGTTGGAGTTGTTATGTTGTTTGTAGGCATAACAAACACTGTCCTCCACAGTTGTAAAGATGTATTCAGACCAGATGTGATAAAAGTAATGATGTCACTTTAGTCAATAGATGAACCCTAGCGTCCCTATTCTGGTAGTAATGCGTAGCCAGACAACTATTCCACAATCTCTGAAAGTAATTTACTATATAGAATCTGGAACTATACACCTCCTGAAAGACAAGAAAGGAAGCAGTCAACGGTTTGTCATTTCTGTGAATTTCCATTTCTGATAAGCAGCAAAAAATCTTTTGACTAACATTAGGACAAATTTGCGATGTGATGCGTTATGAGCTTTAAATCTCTATAATGACATGCCCAAAATAGGGACACCAGGTTTAAAGTTGTTCAATGAGGGAAACCTGCAGCTCTGTTCAAATGACATTTTGTGAATTTGGTTGTGGCCAGCAGCTGATGTGTATGTCACCAGTGTGTTTATTAAACATGGGAGAACATGTTTCTTAGCCCCAGCAATCCTCACACAGCAACAAACTCCATCTTCAACTGCATTGGATGATTGCTTCGGTGGACATCTATGTATATATAAATATTGAACTGCAAATTGTGCGGCTGGTGACAGGAATGCACCTTAAGTCTATGAGACATAGATTCTCTTTGACCTTGCAACTGTATATTGAAAAATACTGCACACAGTAATGGTGAAACATTTCAGGTTGAGCATGCTACATTAGTTCTGCATTAGCTCAGCCTAAAGCAGAGCAACTAAAAGTAGCAATTAATGAAGTTGTGAATGATCATCTATAATCTAATTTAGAATAAGACAGCGTGACAACATGTTCTGGTGTGTGCTATAATTGAACGTGTAAAGGGCCCATAGTGGTGAAAAAACAGAAACCCTCCTTTGCTCTGCTTACTCATTTGATTGGTCCTCTGCCCAGTGGCCTTTACTTTTGTTTTGACTGAGAAGGCCACTACTTGCAGCTAATTCAGAGCCTCTGCCACTGGGAAGACTTATTTTAAATTGAGTGAAAACTCTACCATGCCGTTACGTCAATACCCGCCGGGAGCCTTTAAGCGATCAATCGTCAACTTGACATTGGATTGTAGGCTACTGCAGAGGCGTGGATCACTCTGCAGCGTCACAGTTATTTTATTTTTTAACCCATATAGGACTACTATGATTTGTACAGGAAATAGGTTGAGACTGGGACCAGATAGCATTATGAAATGGCCCTACATATACAGAACTCATGAACGTGGCTTTAGTGTTACGTTTTATTGCACTGATTGTGTAGGCCTACACTATAGTCTTGGTTTGTTTGTTGTTGTTGGTTTGCTAGTTACTTATTATGGCCACTTATTGAACTGGACCAGTGCAGACTGTTCCAGTCCAGTATGTCATACAGGAGTGAATGACACTTTTTTCCCCATTATGATTTGTTTTTATTTTTAATTAATCAATGGATAAGAACTGGGCTTTCTTGTTCTCTGATAGATGCTGGTTATACTATGCAGATCAATGTTGCACTTGTTCACATGCTTTTGTTTCATTATTGTAGTTTTTTGCTAGAACTGGTATCCTAGATTCTCTAAAACACAAGAGTACATTGTACATTGTTCTCTTTGCACTACTTTCACTACTACTCTTTGCGTTACTCCGCTTACTCGATATTGTACTTGTACTGTAAGTCACTTTGGATAAGAGCCTCTGCTATAAATGCCTAAAATGAAATGTGTATTGTTATAAAATGTTTGCACCCACACCACACACCAGAGACAGAAGGAGTGGTTGAGGACCAAGTGAGATTGAGGTGAAACCAAATTGTTGTTGAGTGTCCGCCAGCTCTGGTGTGAAACTACTGTACAATTCACTGTTCCCCACTTCCCCTATGAAACATAAATTGAGTGAGACAAACTGCGAAAAGCATTGTCTGGCTAGCCTCTTGGCCAAAAAGTTACTCATTCACATGACTTAACGAAATGGCCTAATCCGTTCTATAACGTCACGTCTCTTGACTCCCACCTCTGGGCACAATCCAAGAACCAGCATCTTCAAACACCACAAATCACACATTCCAGAGGGCATCTATTTGTCTTCATAAGCCTCGCAATGATTTCGCACCGTTCCGCCTCAGCAGTGCTGCTTCTAACACCGAAGCAAGCAGCCTTGCGTGGGCATCGATTAGTTGGTCCCTCCAGCTCATGTGCCCCCTGACCACACGATTTGAAGCCAAAGACTCCTTCCTAACGCCAGTCCTCCGGGAGGCACACTTTTCCAGCAATTGCTGATCCTTGATTCCAATTAATAGTAATATAATATTTAATTTAATATAATATTAAGCCTGCAGTTGGTTGTGGTGTCATCCAAACACTCTCTGAAGACGTTCTGATTATCGTTACATGTACTGTACCCACACACACACACACACACACAGATACTATGAGTTAATGTCTCGCCTATGTGCAGATTTTTTTCTTCCTTTTAGTATTCTCCTTGTGATCCAGCACCTGTCGTAATAATAGTGGATGTGCGTGCACCTCCTGGAATGCAAACCTTGCCTTGCAATAAATATCTTGCTTATATATAGTGCATGTTGCAGCAAGTCTCCATCTTTCACACACACACAGTCACACGCACACGCACACGCACACGCACACACGCACGCGCACGCACACACACGCAAGCAAGCAAGCACGCATTCACACACGCACGCCATGCACGCACGCACACACGCAAGCACGAGTGCGCGCACAGCACACACACATAAACACACACACACACACACACACACACACACACACACACACACACACACACACACACACCCAAACAAAGTAAACAGAGCTTTAGCTGACATACAACCACCTTAGTAGTACTGGAAGAGATATCACCCTAGTGAGTGTGGAACAGGGTGATAGCTCAGAGTCAGCGTGAATGTTTGATAGCCCACGCTGATATTACAGGCCTAGCTGTCACATACACATTAAGAGGGAGAGCATTTGTGCTGTGGGGTTGGTAAAGAAAATGGATAGTGCTAAGGAGGACAGTCTGCTCGGAGAGTAATGTCGTGAATTATGGACTTTAGGCCTTTTACGATATATAGTTTTAACGGTTTGCTTCAACCGAACAAAATGGTACTCCTAGTGCCCTTACAAAAGGCCATTCAATTTGTGAACTGCATTTCAGAGAATGACAAAGTACATTTATGGAACTTAAAGTCCTTCTATGACAGCAGGAAACGAGATGGTGATTAGAAGAAAACCCAGACGGTCACTCAAATATTTGATGTACATTACCGGATGTCTTTTGACACAAATACATGAGTCTTTATGCACCTATTTAATATGACTTAGAGTGTTTTAATTTCCATAATTAACAGCTGTACAATTAGATCTATTTCTGCTTGCACCGGTGAGGAGTCTCCAGATACCTAACATGTGTTTTTTCTTAATTTTCAGTCAGTTCAGATCATCTTTAATATAATGTTGTATAAAAGTGATAAAACATTCAAGGTTATACTTTATGTGAATAACATTGATGATCTACAGTGTTATACTCACTGCCTCCTGTGTGCTATGATTTAATTATAGAAATAGATTTGCCTTGAAAAGACTACTTTACACCTTCTGTCAGCTCCCTGCAGGCTTATGCGTGGGCGAAAGGGTTTAGTTTTAGTGCATTGCAGAGTGTCTAAATGAGGTTAAACTTGAATCGCTTCCAAACCACAGCCGTTCCTCCCGTGTGTCTCCTTTCCTAAAAAGCCCGACATATCAAAAAGGTACTCAGACCCTCGCTGTCTTAATTTCGGCCAGTGAGAAGAATGTTCCCATAAACATTCTCCCTCTGCCTCCCCAGACATCCTGCGTTTCAAAGTGCCTCGCAGTTCTCGAGCGATGCCTCACTTCACCCCGAGGTAAACCTCTCCCACCAGGCCTGAATTGTCTCTGACCTCTCTTTTCATTGAGCTGTGTCATGTGCGGGTCGATGTGCCATTTTGAACGGGAGCTGTGCTGCAGAACATTTCATCGATGCATAGGCTTTTGATTAATCCCCCCATGAATGACGGTGTGCATCAGCCTCAGCATTGATAACGTCCCAGAAAATGTGTAGAGCAGTGATTGTATTTGGCCTCGGACCATCCTTTGAAAATATTTTGTGCCAGGGACCCCCACTTCATTAAAAAAATAGCAGATCTACAAGCTCAGTACTGTGATACGTTGTGAGCTTGTAGATTGGCTATTTTTGAATAGCTTACACATAAAATAGTGTTTAAGATGTTATATAAATTCTGATGCTATATTAACTCATTTTCACAGGGGAGTGGACCCCCTGGAACCCCCTCAAGGACCCCTGGGTAGCAGATATACAAGCTCACAGCGCGCCACGGAGTGCTGCGCTGTGAGGTTGTAGATCTGCTATTTTTGATAAATCGTGAAAATTTGTGCAAGTCTCTGAAGGTTTTTTGAAAAACCTATGTTTCTGTGTCAGTGGTGCTCAAACCTTTTCATGTGAAGGACCCCCAAAATGATATGTATTTGGCCACGGACCCCATCTCAAAATATTTAGCTCCACGGACCCCCCAGAAGCAAAATTGTTTGCTTAAAAAATACATAATATTCAAAGATTTCCACACATTTTCACGACTTTTCTCGCAGCGCAGCACTTGGTGCAGCGCTGTGAGCTTGTATATCTGCTATTTTTCAGTAGCTAAATAATTAAGGCCCCTCCACTTTGGGCCTCAGTTACTCAGTCCCACTTTTCCCCCCCTTGTGACGCCCCTGGGAGGCAGTAGCCCAGTGGAAGTGGTCTTTCTCCAGCTGTCACTATATCCACCATGCTGGAGTCCAACTCCTCTCCGCTTGTGATGTGAGGCCGGTGTGCCTCTTGTCTATGTGGGTCAGCCTGCTTTTCCCCCTTGAGGGCTCTCACTGTATAATCGAGCAGGCAGCAAGCTCAGGGTGTCGGACACAGTGGCCAGCAAGCTTCAGACGACGCTCCTTGATCTCGTCTGTTACTCTCAGCAAGCCGCTGTAAAGGTTGATGTTCCGTACGTGGTCCTGCCATGATGCATCAGGGCCGTGCACAGCATGTGGGCATGGCAGCCATCGTGAGGGTCCATGCATGGGTGTCGCACCAAATTCTGGGCCCTGTGTACAAGGATTCATTGACTGGGAACGCATTATTACGCATTATTTTGTGCTTTAACTATTGAAAAATAGCAGACATACAAGCTCACAGCGCGGCACCGGGTGCTGCGCTGCGAGCTTGTAGGTCTGCTATTTTTGAAAAATCATGAACATTTGTAAAAAAAAATATGTTTCAAAATATTTAGTTCCAGGGACCCCCCAGAAGTTAAATTTGAGTTACAAATGTTCGCTTAAAAATTACATATATTCAAAGATTTGCACACATTTTCATGACTTTTCAAAAATAGTAGATCGGCAAAATAGTAGATCGGCACTCAGTGCACTCAATGCACTCAATGCTATTTTTCAACAGCTAAAGTAGGCTATAGAATAATTAAGGCTCCTCCACGTTGGGCCCTAGTAACTCAGTCCCACGTTTCCCCCCCTTGTGACGCCCCTGGGTCCACGACTCCGATCCACAGTAGGACTGACTCAATCGTTGAGAGAGACAGTGACCTTTTCAGTCTTGTGCTGAGGGGCTGATGTCCAGTCTTATTTCATGCTGTGGAGTGCTGACGACACCAGTCCCTGTCCGGTTCTGATTGCGACCGTAGGTCTACTCACCTACCCTCAATGACCATACATGAAAGCTAGATAGCATTCTTAGGTTTTATATAAAGTTTTTTACTGATTAGATGCATGGTCTACCTACGTTATTTTTTTTCTCGATTGATATTTCTATGCATTTGATGTATTGATGCATTTGATGTATTGATGTTGATGTATTGATGTATTACCTTGCTTATTGTATTGATGTATTACCTTGCTTATTGTAAATTGCTCTGGATTAAGTGTCTGCTAAATGCCTGAATTGTAAATTGTAGTAACAGAGCATTTTTTGATCGTTAAGATACCGCAATATCAATAATGATATCATAAAAATGACCATTCCCCTTCTCCAGTCATCAGCAAAATCCAGGTCAGTGATATTCACTAAAATCACTTGCTGACTGCGTGGGGCCAGGATGAAGCTCTTCCTCTCTCAACACAACTGTGGACACCTGCGTTTCAGTGCTCTACGGTGCCTCCGACTTGGCCAGGCGCTCCAACCAAGGTTATTGGCCGTCTCTCTGGATGGGAACCGGTTGTGGAGGGTGATCTCTGTCACTGCATTAGTGTCTAGGTTGGTCAGGACGCCTGTGCAGTACGGAGAGGAACTGGGAAGTGTGTTCCTTAACACTATATGTTACGCCCTTCCGGTGAAACTTCTCACTGTCAAGTGAAAAGAAACGTCTGTCGATTCCAAGTGTGTCGGAGGAGACATGTGGTTGTCTACACCCTTCCCAAGATCAAGTATTAGAGGTCAGCAGTGAAGGGACTACAAGGGATAATTGGGAATTGGCATAATAACTAAATTGTTATGTGGGGGCGGCAGTCTCGTTTTCCGTTACATAGTCGCTCAAAAGAAAGGGTATCTGAGGACCTGCATGGGCGCGGCACTATTCCATAGGTCCCATGCATGTTGACATATGGTGCATGCTCGCAGACAGATAAGACCAACATACATGTGCGGTGAAACAAGAGGGCAGACATACATGTGAGGAAGTGATAAGGAGTGCGAACATGTTGGCCCCATACCGATGGCACAGATAGATAGATAACTGAAAGGAAGACCTTCAGACAGCCAGTCCTGCCAGCTGCAACCGTCAGAATAAACATGGGCACCCATGTCAGTCAACAGATAAAAATGAGCAGATAGCACCAGGCAGTTACTTATCTGGCATGGAAAATGAATTGTCCTCTGGGGACATACTGTACTGTACTGTCCTGAGAAAATAGCCGATCTACAGCATGTAGATCGGCGATTTTCACAATGTTTGCCTCTTGCTTATTTAATATTTGACAGGTTGGCCAGTTAGTATTAAAACGGTCTTGAAAGTCCTTAAATTATTACTTTATAAATGTGCAAATACCCTGTATACTGTTGCAGCCACCGTAGGAATACGGCACCAAGCAGCAGATATGTGATAACCTGAAAACAGGTGAAAATGTTAGAAAGAAGTGGAGACAGCAAACGTGTTGACTTTGGTTCACCGTGCTCTCAATTGGCTATGAGAGACCAGGACGCCTGCGCGCTAGAGTACACTCTGGTGAACAGTTCTCAAACTTGGGCCAACACTGCCACCTATTGACCGGAGTTATTATTGTTTTAGGTTGAGAATGAAATAAATCACACAAACTGGGTTACTTTAAAAGAATAAATAAAATACAGTCAGTCTCAACACACTTTGACACAGAAAACAATCACACTAATTGTGATCACACTTAGTGGGCATCACATACTCCCTGACAAATAAAAATGGCTCCTGACATTTTCCAAAAACTCAAAATCACTCAAATCAATTCAACTCTTAAACCTCTAGGTTTTCTCTTGGATCTCTAACAGGTTAGCATAGTGGGTGAAATGTGTGTGGTGGGTGTATGGTAAGTATATGGATTGTACGGTGTGTGGGTGTAGAACATGGGATGCATGTATGGCATACCAAAGGGTGGAATGTATTGCATCAGTGTGTGTTGTAGTTGAGTGTGGTGAGGTGTGTGTTCAACAGGTGCGTACTGTATCGGGTGTCCTAGTACTGAGCTTACTGTAACCTGCTCCTGTACTGACGGTTCCCCTAGTGAATCGTATGTGAGACACTGTCTAGGCCTTCTATCACGGGTAGATCTCCTGACCTCTGACTGAACCTGCTCTACAGGTGCGGCTGGAGAGTGTGCTTGGGGACTGGGTTGGGGCATTGGGTATTCATCTTCTCCCTCAGGTTCAGAGACATCTTCCTCAGGTTCAGAGGCATCTTCCTCAGGTCTGTCTAGGACAGGTAAGTTCCCATCTGTGTTTTCTCTCTCTTCAGGTAACCGGACAGGATTAGGTAAGTATTCAGGTACAGTGTGACTTTCTGACCTTGCAGGTATTGGGATGACAGTGTCTTCTGGCTCAAGATGTCTTTCCTCTGTCCTTTGAGCACGTATCCTTAGCCAGTATCCACCGTTACTGTCATCATCTGAATCACTTTCATCATTGTCACTCATGTCATCTTCTCTTTGTGTGTCTGACTCTCTGACTTGTTTTTGTCTCTTGTCTGTTTCCTTTTCAGGGGCAGTTTCGGTTTCAGTTGGGGTCATTTCCACAGGTAAGTCGTTCACCAGCAGCAGGAGATTGCGATGCAGTGTTCTGGTTTTCTGCTGGTCTCCGTTCTCTGGGCAGACAACGTACACTGGATTGTCAGCAAGCTGGCTTTTGACCACGTAGATAGCTTTCTCCCAGTAAGACCTCAACTTGCCTGGTCCTCCACGCTGACTGAGGTTTCTTACCAGAACTCTGTCTCCTGGCTGCAGTATGACTCCTTTTACTTTCTTGTCATAGTTTGCTTTCCCCCTTGCACTGGATTTCACACTATTCTTACAAGCGATACGGTAGGCTTCTGACATCTTCGCTGCCCATTTCGCTGCATATCCTCTTGGTGAGTATGATCCCTCTCTCTCAGTTAACCCAAACAGCAAGTCAACTGGGAGGTGTGGATGACGGCCGTAGAGGAGGAAAAAGGGTGAGTAGCCAGTAGCTTCATGTTTGGTGCAGTTATAAGCGTGTATTACTTGCGGGAGGTGATCCTTCCACCGCAGTTTCTCACTTTCAGTCAGTGTCCTCAACATCTGGAGTATGGTCCTGTTCAGCCTCTCAACCGGGTTGCTCTGTGGATGGTAGGGCGAGGTTCTAGAGTGGCCGACTCCAGACAGCTGTTGCAGAGTTTGGAACAGTTTATTTTCAAACTCGCGGCCCTGGTCATGGTGTAATTTAGACGGATATCCATACCTAGGTATGAAGTCATTGAAGATGCGCTCTGCCGCTGTTTTTCCACTCTTGTTCTTTGTGGGGTATGCCTGGGCAAATCTAGTGAAATGATCGATTACAACTAGAATATACTCGTACCCTCCAACACTGGTCTCTAAATGTAAGTAATCGATGCATACGAGCTCTAAAGGGAAGTTAGAGGTTACGCTGCCCATGGGAGCTCGGACATGTGTGACAGGCTTCTTAGACTTAATACATGGGCATTTTCGGGTCACATACTCCTCAATTTCTTTGGACATAAAGGGCCAGTAGAATCTCTCCCTTGCAAGGTGGAGCACTCTCTCCGTCCCAACATGGCCCATCTCGTTGTGTAGATGTTTCAGAGCGAGTGTTCTATACTTTGTAGGGAGGACCAACTGCCTGTGCGGGTCAGTCTTTCTGAGCTTTCTGTAAAGGAGGTCATTGTCAATGTAAAGTCTGCTCCATTCATGAAGCAGCTTACGGGTTTCTCCACTTAGGGTTTTGCGTACTCCATCTGTCAACTTTGTGTCTGACTCTTTCAACTCCATGATCGTCCTTATGGCTTGATCCTCTCTTTGGGCCTTTACTAACTCATCGTGACTGATGGTTTGCAGGGGGGGGTGAGACTGCTGGTCAGAGTCTGGAGTAGATATGTTAAGCGCTGCAACCCATGCCACGTCTTTACTTTCTGCTGCCTGACTTCCATCCCACGTCGCACGCACTGCCTCATCAGAGAGCTCCTCTGTACATGTCCTTTCATACCTCTCCATATCCAGAGGGAGGCGGGATAGGGTGTCTGCGTCTATATTTGACTTTCCAGGCCTATATTTGACATCAAACCTGAAATCTGCGAGCTCCCCAACCCACCGATGACCGACAGCATTGAGTTTGGCTGTACTCATGACGTAGGTCAACGGGTTGTTGTCAGTATAGATAGTGAAGTGGGGCGCATAGTACAGGTAATCGCGGAATTTTTCACACACAGCCCATTTTAATGCGAGGAACTCCAATTTTCCACTATGCAGATGGTAATTGCGTTCGGCTGGTGACAGTGTCCTTGATCCATATCCAATGACTCTCAGTTTCCCATCTTGATGCTGATACAGAACAGCTCCTAGGCCTTGGTCAGAGGCATCAGTATGCAGCCTAAAGGGGAGGTTAAAGTCGGGGTACGCCAAAACAGGGGGGTTTGTGAGGAGATCGACCAGTTGTTCAAGGGCTCTCTGGTGTTCAATGTTCCATTCTATGGGCTCTCTAGAGGGCAACTGGGGGCGTTTGGGGTTTTTACGTGTTGGGACTGGGGTCTGCCCCGGCTTGGTTTGGAGCAGCTCATAGATGGGTCGGGCAATACGGGAAAAGTCCTGAATGTATGAACGGAAATACCCCAGAAATCCAGTTATTTTCCTCACTTCACCGACTGTTCTTGGTGTCTTACTTGTCAGGGCTTTCACAGCATCAAGATCTCGTGGGTCTACTTTGACTCCCTCTGCTGACACGAGGCGACCCACGTACCTGACTTCTTGTTTGAAGAGGTCACATTTCTCAGACCTCAATTTCCCTCCGTGACGTTGAAGGGCCTGTAGAACTTTACGGATGGTCTCAACATGTTCTTCAAATGTCTTTGCGTAACAGAGTACGTCGTCGAGGTACGGGATACAGCATTCGTCCCTGAGGGGACCTAGCATCTCCTCCATGCTCCGCTGGAACGCCGCCGGGGCATTAGAGAGTCCAAATGGGATGCGGACCCATTCGTAGAGACCCCACGGAGTAATGAAGGCAGTAAAGGGGCGTGAACTATCAGCAACAAAGCCCTGATGGTATGCTTTGCCCTGATCTAAAATGCTAAACCACGTGTAGCCCCCTAGAGTGTCTGTCAGGTCTTGTATTCTAGGCAACGGGTGACGATCAGGGACAGTCTTTTTATTCAGGAGGCGATAGTCAATGCACAGGCGGAGGCTGCCGTCCTTCTTCCTGACACAGACAACTGGGGCAGAATATGGGGACTTGGACTTGACTATCCAGCCTTTCATTAACAGTTCCTGTATGTACTCCTTCACCTCTTTAAACAGTGGCTTTGGGACTGATGAGTACGTTTTCTGGACAGGGATTGCATCATGGAGGGTGATGGTCATCTGCAGGCTCGGTATACACCCAATGTCATTACTGTCACGTGCAAAAGCACCAGCCTCTTCACAGAGCATCTTGTTGACTACTTCCTGCTGTTGCTCATCAAGGTGACTGAGGTCAACGGGGGGTTGGAATGGGGTGGGGCTGGGGTCAGCCGACGCTGAAGCAGCAGTGTGGAGGGGCATTGTGGACCCGGGGGTTTCAGTTGAGTATGTTGGGAAGGGGGGTTGGCGTGGGGATGGGCTGGTGACAGCTGGGTTTTCAGGTGAGTATGTTGGGAAGGGGAGTTGGCGTGGGGATGAGCTGGTGACAGCGGGGGTTGTAACGGCACTGCTGACGTTCACTGAGGGCTGGGGGATTTCAGAGGGGTCCGTTGCAATGACTTTTTCAATACAGTGAATACTGCCAAGGGCTGTCTTTCTTGGGAGGGTGACTGCATGCTTTGTGTTGTTTCCCACGGCCACTGTTAGATAGGGCTTTCTGGGGTTTTGCACCTTCAGCAGGCCTTCTCCGACATCCAGTTCTGACAGTGGTATGCTGTTGTCATCAGGCTCAAACAGGAAAATAGGGTCGGACAGTTCCATATGGGGCGGGACTTGGCACTTGACCCAGGCCACTTGACCTGCTGGAATGACAGTGTCTTGTCTACCTGTTCGTAGGCGGCCACATTGCTCAGGAGGTTTGTCAGTCTGTATGAAGTTCACCAGGAGCTCTGCTTTCTCTGCTGGAATGACCATGGCGTTACAGAGCAGGCTGGTGAGGGTTGGGATCAGCCTTTCAGGTTGTTCCTGTATCATTACTTCCAGCACATTGAAACCCAGCAGGGGTCTCTCCAGGACAAGACTGCTTACAAGGAAAGGGACAGTGATTGACAGGTTAGGATTCTCATTCCCCTTCAAGTTAACTGTAAGGGCCACCCAGCCATCAAATGGAAGGATCTCGCCATTCACTGCATAGACTTTTAGCTCCTCTTCATCATCAATGATCTCACTAAGGGGTCTAATGGGCATGTTAGGTAAGTATTTGTTTTTCCAAACTCTATCAATCATGCTTACTTGGGCCCCCGTGTCAAGCAGAGCACTGACTGCTAAACCGTTTAGGTTACACTGGGTTAGAGCTCTTCTCCCCACAAGCTTGGCAAGGCATTCACTTTTGCTGTAAGGTAAGTCAGGGGTGGGACCAGGGGTTGTATCTGGTTGCCTCTGTATCTGGTTTACTACTTTGTCTTTTGTTTCAGGGGAGGGCTTTTTCTCTTTTCCTTGTTCTTTATCAGGCTCACTAGTTCGACAGGTGTCAGTTTGGGACAGCAATTTGGAACCGGTCAATGTTTGTCCCCCTGCAAGGACCGGCTCCAGTTTCCCTGCCGCGGCGGTCTCTTCAGGCAGCCCACCGCTCTGTGGCCTTCCTCACCACAGTGGAAACAGTGAGGGCAGTTAGGGAGATTCTGTTCCACACACTTTACACAGCCATAAGGTCGATCTCTCTGTCTGTCTGTCTTGCCTGGTCTGACCTGTGCCTGCTGTTCTGGATTCTGAGGATGAATAGACTGTTGCATAAGCTCTACAAGACTGGCAAGCTTTTCAACCTTCTCTGTTAACTGTTGAATCATATCTTCTCTAGGCTTCTTCCCTGAGTTCTGCTCCCTGACACTAGGAGAAGACTGCGCTGCGCTAACCTCAACCTCTGCACTGTGTACACTTGTAGGCTTCTGACGACTGACTGGGCCTAAACGTCGCTGTCTTTCACTCTCATCACTCATTACTTTCTTCATCTGTTTGAGGATGACCTCATCTGGAACACTGGAGTCTACAAGTAATGGTTTGAGCTCTCTGCGAATGTCATCATGTTTATGGCCTAGACCTTGATAAACAGTGTGGAGGAAAACATCTTGAACTGTACTTGCATTGTACTTAACATCAGTGTCAGCATGTCGTGAGGCTATCAAAATCTTTTGTTTCAGCCCTATGACTCTGTATAAGAACTGCTGTGGTGTTTCACTATCCTTTTGTTTAGTGCACATAAGTTCTTGAAACAGCTCTGTGTTGCTCTGTTCACCCAGGTGAGAATGAAGAAAACCTTTTAGCTCATCAACAGATAAATCATCTTTTACCATAAGCATGTCTTTAAAGTTCCCAGGTTTGATAACCCTTAAGACTGCTCTCACAACGTCTGCATCGCTGAACTGTTCCTTTAATCCCTCCTCAATTTGTCTGCAAACACTATTGTAACTAATGTCTGACCCCTGGTCTCCAATCTGACCACCCTGGATCTTAAACTCCCTGCGATGGAAGTAAGAAAGCTCTCGCAGAGAGACCAATTTGTCCTGTGACACAGATGTGGTGTGTACATTTTTACCTCTGGTGTCTGGTGCACTCCTACCTAGTGGTATGGACTGAACCTTTGACTGTGGCTGAGAAACATTCTGTGAGGTGTGGGTGGGCATGTACTGCGAAATCTGTTTACTCAGCTCCTCATAACTAGTAAGCATCTTCTGCAGTGTTTCATCATGAGTGGTCACATTTTCAGTAGTTTCAATAACCCCATTAACATCATGACTTACATTAACATTGACATCATCAACTTTACCGTTAGAAAATGGATCATGTATTACACCCTTTGTAGGACACTCTTTTGAACCCACAATCTGAACCTGAATGAGGCTATCAATCATATCTTTCATCTGTAATAAATACCCCATTCCTCCGTCCTCTAACTCTTGTAAAGCCTTACTGTACATGTAGTCGTTGATGTAGGTGAAACAACCTTCTTCGTCCTCAGCGGTGAGATGAGACAGGCGAGACAGGTCCATCCCTGGCACTTGAACCAATGCCTTTGCGATTCGAAACAGTTCACCGGCCGGTAGGGTGAGCAGGCTCTTTTTGATGTCCCACACCAAACTTTTCCTCCCACCGTCTGCCATGGCTGCTTCACGACGCCTTGCACTTGGTAACACAGTCCAGGATCACTTCACAGTCTCTATCTCCAACGGGTTGGTTACGTCTACACAGCACAGTACTTCATCTTCATCAGGCGTAGCAGTTGGCACAACACAGTTCGTTATCTTCACCAGCTAATGCGATTGACAGCACCGACTGGACTTACTCATCAGATGGGGCAGGTGGCGCTGCTGTGTGTACTCATCAGCTGGGGCAGCTTGCAGCAGTTGGCGCAGCTGAAGAACGCTCCTCTGTCAGTGGACCTTTACACCGGGTGTTGCTCCCTGGATCATTAGGTCACGCTTGGTCCAAGGTTCAGGATCACTGGATCAGCTAACCAGCCAGCAGGTGGCGCCGATCCCGGACGAGCCCCCAATACTGTTGCAGCCACCGTAGGAATACGGCACCAAGCAGCAGATATGTGATAACCTGAAAACAGGTGAAAATGTTAGAAAGAAGTGGAGACAGCAAACGTGTTGACTTTGGTTCACCGTGCTCTCAATTGGCTATGAGAGACCAGGACGCCTGCGCGCTAGAGTACACTCTGGTGAACAGTTCTCAAACTTGGGCCAACACTGCCACCTATTGACCGGAGTTATTATTGTTTTAGGTTGAGAATGAAATAAATCACACAAACTGGGTTACTTTAAAAGAATAAATAAAATACAGTCAGTCTCAACACACTTTGACACAGAAAACAATCACACTAATTGTGATCACACTTAGTGGGCATCACATATACACTTATACTGTATGTTGGTTTGTTTACCGTTGAGTGAGGGAAAAGATTTACATTAAGCTAATCATCTGGGGACCCCACAAAATAATTTGGGGACCCCACTTGGCGGCACAACCCCAAGTTTGAGAACCACTGGTTTAGAGTGAAGAGACTCAGTGGGAACAAAGCTGACTTGTCTCAAGCTGTGTCAAAGCCCTGATTTGTTGTATGACGGTGTGCTCGGCAAAAATAGCTGATGTACATAAGATGCGATGCATATTGCGCTTGGACGTCTGCTAGTCTCGGCGAGTGACACCGCTGTATGACGGAGTATATATTAGGCAATATAGTGCTCTGAGCCCTCCCTTCCTTGCGCTCTGTCCCCGCTCTCCTACTGTCCTCCCCCTGCTGTCAATCTCTCCATCTCCCGGAGGCTTCCACTCTGTCATTCACAGCAGCAAGGTTACTTTCTAGCATGTCCTTGTTCTCTTAGCAATTTCTTGTCCATGTACCCTGTTGTTTTTGTTGTTGTTTGACAGTTCGTGACACTCACAGTATTCAGACCTTGCACTATGACTACTAGCCCTTACCCGTTCAAAGATATGAGCTCCGAAATGATGTGCAGTGTGTGGGTTATGGGATGTGCACTGTGCATAGTAGTATATGAGGGATGGAAAGTAACTTTAACTGGTGCTTGCATGATAATATGTAGGAGCATCAATGTAAGAAATACCCGTTTCGTTTAATGGCTACAGAGATACTGTCGTCGATGGTAAGTCACTCTGGATGAGAGGTTGAGCTAAATGTCTAAATTGTAAATTGTAAGGCCAAAATGTTTCTAGTATCAGAGACGGTGAACAAAACGTGCCTAGGGGGGAAACGATAGATTGTGTTTACAAACTGATTTGAACTAGACTGCGCTCTGTCAAGGTGCCAACTTGAGGCTTGTGAAATGTGAACTCATGGCCATGTATGGCCTACTTGTGCTCCAGCAGAACGCGCATAATGGTGATGTCACCAAGAATGCTGGTCCCTCATTCGCTGTTATTGGTGATGTCACCAAGAATCCTTGTCCCTGATTGGCTATGGGCGCAAACACAAACAGCTACACCACAGAGTTTTCAATTACAGTATAAATGCAACATACAAATAACATGAAACAACCTTCAGAAGAAAAACACTTGTAAAAAGAACAACACTGACAATAAGGAGAAAAGAAAACAAAGAGCCCATGTCAAACATTAATTACTTTCATCCTCACCCTATGTTGGGCAAATTATTATAGAGGGTATGCGCATGACATCATCATCATACCCGGAACTGCAGGAACGCCTACTGAGTGGCAAAAAACGACTTTCTGACAGGCCATACATCCAACAGAAGTCCTATCTGATTGCATTAAACAACGTTAAAGGACGTTGAACTCACTTTGCCACTCGATTTGCCTCTCGATTTGCCATTCACTTTATGCATGTGCATACCCTCTATAGCTGAAGAAAAATCCAAAACATTCCAAATATTCTAAATATTCTAAAATGGCTAAAGTAGCAGATTGACAAGCTTGCATGTTGACGCATTGTGCGCCTTCGAACTGGTTTAGCAGCATAGTTGTATTTCTAGGATAGCTTTTAAATGTGTGTGTGTGTGTGTGTGTGTGTGTGTGTGTGTGTGTGTGTGTGTGTGTGTGTGTGTGTGTGTGTGTGTGTGTGTGTGTGTGTGTGTGTGTGTGTGTGTGTGTGTGTGTGTGTGTGTGTGTGTGTGTGCGTGCGTGCGTGCGTGCGTGCGTGCGTGCGTGCGTGCGTGCGTGCGTGCGTGCGTGCGTGCGTGCGTGCGTGCGTGCGTGCGTGCGTGCGTGCGTGCGTGCGTGCGTGCGTGCGTGCGTGCGTGCGCGCGCCAGTATATGGTGTTGAGGAAGGCTAAACCTATATGACCTTACCCGTATAGCCTATTGTATGATGTACATATATATACGGCATTATGTGCTCTCACAGACATTGCATGCTTTGCCATATCCATTCTGTTGTCATGCTCTGTTGTGGTGCTGTCCTTGGCAAGAAATAACAGCCACCCATCACCAGCCATAAACAGTGCTGAGGATTTTTAAAAGTGCTACAGTGTTCATTGTAGAAATACTTAAATGAAGATTGGTTTGATGTGCGTGTGCTTGTGCGTGTGCGTGCGTGTGTGCGTGCGTGAGTTGATTTGATTGAGTGAGAGAGTGAGTGAGTGAATTAGTGAGTGAGTATACTGCGCGTACGTGTGTGTGTAAATCAATTTAACTCACATTTGTACATTGCAAAGTTTGATGCCACGTTAATCAATTTGTAGATTCCCTGACTTCGCAACATCACCTGGCGGATGGCCTGAAATGAACTGCATTGTCAGTGAAAAGACAATCAATCCATGAGTGTGAATCTGTGCAGAAGCCTGCAATATTATCTTATCTGAGGGCCGCACCTCACAAGGCGTTTATCATCTTACCATAGCGACAGAGATACGCTGGAGAGGGCCCTGTGACCCCTTATGAATATTCTGCCAGTGTCAAACGTTGTTGCGGCTTCGTTTTGTTCACACCTTATTAAATGGCCCGGAGTTAGTTAAGAGAGAACATACTTGACCCAAATTAAATGAACAGTCTGAGCATTTATGTTGATATTAACTCTAGCATGACACACTTTATGCTCTTTCAGTAAGTCTTCATACACCCATCTCAGTTTCGTCCACATTATCAATGTGCTTCAATGGGAAAAGTAATGGAAAAAGAGGGGAAAGTGGTTCTTAAGGGGCCCTGAAACAGTTTTTAGGTGCATGGAAATGTCAGCGGGGACAATGTTGGAGATGTCTACCAGTAGGGGAACCTTTGAGCAGCATATAGGGGATGAAAGATGTTTGCTGTACTCTTACTCATATCTGAGGACAAAATACAACCAGTAATGCTGTGTTTCATAGGCAAGTAATTTATATCAATTAACAACAACACATTTTAATTTGGTGGTTTGGACCCTAATTGATCTCTTCTAATAGCATCTTAAGAGCCTAGTATACAGTAATTGTCACTTGGCCTTTAGATTATTATCACATGACAAGTGTCATTTATTTTGTGTGACAGAAAGAAACTAAATGTGCTGGGCTAACATAATCTTCTATGTGAACACAGGCTGGCTTGTGTTTGTTATTCAGCACTCCATGGCCACAGACATTCTGGCTGCCATGTTGCTTTATGGATGACACCATCTTCACTGTCTTTATTCAGTGAGTGACTGAGTGATAGGCCTACTGTAGATGTCAAACGAGCTACCTAGACATACATTATACTGTATGTATTTACAAAACTGAAATAAATTGAGTTTTTATACTAATTCATTGGAATTACAAGATTTGAAAAACAGCCTGTCAAAGTCACAAAGACTTTAAGAATCTGTTAATAATGAATCATGACATAACCTTTATAGCCACGGTCTCCATATAACCCAGAGGAAAACATGCTAACTCCCATCAAAGGACATCTTTATCATGAGCCGGATTAGGTACTGGCGCCATTTAGGGAGAGGACAAGCTACAGATGGGAGCGATCCATTATTCATGGCAAAACAGACACAAACCTCTCCAATATCAGCCTCTAACAGCCATTTGTTAGATTAACTCTCATTTGTTTGTATTCGGACAATGGGGCATTAATGGTGGAAAATGTATGGACTAATTGGAAAGCACTGCACCTCAACCTGTACACGCTCGTGTTTTTTATGGAGAAGATTTAACCGAAAGGGTGGAGGTGCCTATATGGTTGCACTGCATCCAGCTGCTAAAAGCTTCACTTATTTACGTCATTTGTTGCCATTTGCAGCTTCTCAATGGGGGGATACGCCACTAAATGTCACATGCAGCTGGCCTTAAAGACCGGACTGGCCCTTGCTTTTGACCGTTGAAAACCAGAGGAACAAATGAATGGGTCAAGGAAAGGAGAGGCATGAAAATGGAAAATGCAGGGTGTTGGAAAGTAAAATTGAGGACACAGAAATGAGGCGTCAGAAATGATGGCTGTCACTAATGACCACACTAAGCCTCTCATTATGTCCCATTAGCCACTCGTGAGCGTCCGTGTTCCAAAAATCTTACTGTAAAATATTTGACACTGCTTAAAGGCAAAATGTATCATGACATCGGGTGGAAACCAAGACCGTTCGTTTTGTATTTATCATTTTAAAAATGAACTAAACTAGTGAAAATAGCAGATCTACAAGCACACAACGCCTCGCACCACGACATGCAGTAACTTGCAACTGTTATTGTAATACCCATTAACAAGTCAGTCCAGTACATTTTAAGTGGAAAACATTTACACAAGCAAACAAATCTTTTCTGTCTTTCATAAAAAATGCAGGTTACACAACAGAGATAAATTCACTGTGTTTGAGTGCTTTCTGTGCTAATTCTGCCTTCATGTTAGTGTGTCTGTGGCCAGGTACAAACAAGAATATATGGTAGCGTTAAATGTTGAGGTTTTCCTTTACACCCCATATCAGTGTTGTCATTACTTAAAAGCCAGCGCACCCCCAACAGCCCACTCCACCCCCCATGACAGGTGTGACTTGTATTAAACATTAAGTGCATAAATAACATGTTTTACATGAATATTTACCAGTGAGCATAACTACAACCAATTAGAAGTAATGGCGCTCAGAGTGTCATTATGCATCACTGTAAAGACAGATCCGTGGGATTGAACTGCCCAACGGTGTTATGTAAATTGCATGTGAACTAATCAGCAGAGATGCTCTTAACAACATGACATGAACCCAGTAGCATCCCTGTTCCGAGCATGTCATAATAGGCAAACATTCAGCAAAAATACACGAACATTCACCAAAAATAGCTGATCTACAAGATCACAATGCTTTTTGCTGAAGAGATTTGGTGTTCAAACTGACACTGGTCAACAAATTATGTAGGATTTGAAGTAATGTAAAAAAAAAGTATTAACTTTAAAATACATAAAGATATAAATTTCTGGTAAATGCCTGCGTTATTGAGGCATGAGTGTTATCGGCAGACACTAGTGACTAAAAGTGTTTAGGGAAGTTTACAAAAATCACATTTATGTGGAATGTTTACAGTGCAAAATATACTAGGATGATATAAAAAAAAACTTGTGACTTTACAGTGGGTTGAAATTCAGTTTAGATGCTGCAAATCTCTGACAAATTTTATTGATACTGTCTTTTACTTTCTGTCACTTCTTTTGTGTCTGTGTGTGTGTGTGCGTGCGTTTACTAATACAGTGACCACCACCCTTCTCTATTTCACTTTTCTGCAAACAGTGCTAGACCATGATTTCCAGAGATCATTTAGATTAGTTTAGTTTATTTGGATTGCATAAAACCTACAAATCATACATGTCGGTTAAAAACAATTAAGGATAAAACACAATAAATGTCCAGGACTTCTTTCCATTGTGGTCCTCTCAGGACATAGATTTCTTTTACAAGACATTCATTTGAGTGAGGCATTAACACATCTGTTTCCACACTTGTCAACCAAAATCATAACGGCGGTTTGACTGAGGCTGACACCAGATTCCATGGGCGCAAACCATCAGTCATACACACCACATAAACACTCTACTGTGTTTTAACTTAAGCTGGAGTCCCGTAAACAATTACTACCGCATGCATAAGCAAATGAGAGCCAGAGAAACTGGAGTATGTCAAGTAATTTGGGTCTGAACACTTTAACACTTTATTCCAGAGATACATGGTGGGCCATGTCTTGAGTGGAGATGACTGTACCATCAGGGAAATTGGCTTCTTTGCTGCTGACATACAGCATATGAATGAAGAGACTTAAAAGTGACAGTGTGATTTTCTAGCCCTCTCCTTGAACAGAACTGCAGTTGAACATAAATCAGGACCTTGCTGTGAGGCATGATTTGCCAGGTGGGTCTTCGTTGTACCGATCTGTTCTTAATCGACCCGACCGGTTTAAAAAGTCAAACAGAAAACATCATCATTAAACCACGTTCTGTTCCACCACTGCTGCTTTACTGCTGTCTGTGACATACGTCTGAGAGCGCTTTTGAATAAAGAATGGCAAGCCATGCAACATCTACATCAAAACAAGGGACTCTGTATAAAATATACACAGCAGACCCTATGAATGTTTGATTATTCTGCTTGTTCTGAATCTGTGGTGGTTTTGCAGCTCTTCCACCCATCTCGTGGAGCAGTTTTACATTTCACAAGTTACTGTCTTTAACCATTTGAACCCCAGTGTTCCTATTCTGGGGCGAACAGTAGCCTAAAAAAGCAGCTACAAGCTGTACAGTGAAGAGGACCTTGTAGAGCTCTTGTAGGAAATACAGTCAACTAAGTATACGTTTTAAGTGGTTAAAATGAAATGTGACAAAACATTATAGCTTTTTAAATGGCTGTGGGAGACATTTTGTTTCTGAGGCCCAGCTTGCTGCATTGGCTTTAGCTTATCCTGGAATGCTCTGATGTGCTTGTTTGAGAACCGTTGTGTGACATGTCCTTGATGTTTCGCTAGGACACCGAGGCATGATGGGAAATCGGCACAGTGGCATACATCACGGTGAAAATACGTGCAGGGACCACGATTCCACAGGCATACCGTAATGTCTGACGGGGAAACACAGCATTTGACTTAAGCTTGTTGGTATGTGAGTCTCACCCAAGGTCAGAGAGAGAGAGAGTAGGCTAATCTTTGCATTGAAGGAATCTGTTTGAATATCAAAGTATGCGAGCGGTGTCCTTAGTCTGAGTCCAGTTGAGATGGATTAATATTTAGAGGGAGTGGGTGGTGATTAAAGTGCCGGTTGTTTATACATTATTTGAAGAGCGATGGGGAGGCTGATAATTGCCATCCTTCAGTGCTTTTGCTTGCCACTTGATGCCGTTAGCACTCCAAAGTGAGCTTGAGCCTTTCACTCATGCCCAATTGCCCTTGTACCAGCACAGGCCCTTCAAAGATGCAAAGCAACTCTAATTCACATCTACAGAAAATGCAATATCATGCTAGGTTTACACCAGGGTACTAGGCCTATATATCTGTGTTAATATCTCTCTGTCCTTTGGTTTCAGGCTGTGAAAAGGGCCTTTTGGTTGAAAACATGTTTTGGGCCTTTTGGTTGACAACATGCTTTGTTCATTGGTAGAACCTCTTCTGGTGCGATCAAATGGAAATGAGCTTGGTGTCCCATCAAAGCACAGAATCGAATGGTATAATTCCCTTCACAAACACGCACACACACACACACACACACACACACACACACACACACACACACACACACACACACACACACACACACACACACACACACACACACACACACACACACACACACATGCCTCTATAATGGCTTCAGACAGAGAAGCAACAGCAATCTTTTATCTTTTATCTTGGTTCTGCAGTGGCATTTGCACATAAGCATGTGGCAACCTTTGTTCTTCTCCACAAGTTATTCTGGCTACGCAATTGAAACCCATTTTATGTAAATGTCACACGTGCTGATCGGATTCACTGCCACTGTCTGTTCTCATGATGTTAAAAAAGGCGTGATTCCTCTCTCTTGTCAAATTTGTCTGTTAGATTAGCTGGAGAGTGGTCTTTGCTTGACTGACCAGAGGCTGCTGTTGGCATACATTTGTCCGGATCTGTTTGTATGACACGTTGAAGTGAGGAAGGAGACTTATGTTGAGTGACAGCTGAGACCCATATTATGCGGTGCATAGTGTCTGTCAGAACACAATTTCCTAATACCCTGCCTGCGCTGCTTAAAGTTAAACTTCTTTCTAATAAGGATGTGAGGGCATGAATACGCATGAGCTCCTTTTGAATGCACACACTGTAAGCTTCTTCTCACTGTGCTTAGCAGGTCCATAGAGTCCGGGTTCTGCAGGCCTCCATGATGGGTATGCGGGAAGAATAAGGATAAAACATTTTCCCAAACTACTATACATATCTGTACCGAGGGTCAGTGAGGGAGAGACTGTCAATGCCAGAGTTAAACTGAACGTGCTCCGATGGAATCCAGGGTTTTATTGGCTATAATGCATCTCTAGGAAGAAACGTGTGAAAGCTCCCCTGCTGATGCCGCCATGACAACAGACAGAGACTCTTATCTGCTCGCTGATATTGCCATTGGATGCATGCCCCCAAACCTCCGCTTATAGAGAGGCTTTTCCATCATCGTTAATACAGATTTTCCACTTCTTATCTTCAGAGGATTTCATGTCGCTCAAGTGAACAAAAATAAGTCAACCGTGCACACGCTGCATATAGAGTACACACAAAGTTCAACATGCTCTGAGATGGAGTTCTAATTGTTTTTTTGTTAAAAAATTGGACATCCATCTACGGCAGTGGTTCTCAAACTTGGGGTCGGGACCCCAAGTGGGGTCCTCAAATAATTTTGTGGGATCCCCAGATGATTAGCTTAATGTAATTTTTTTCTCACTCTATGGTAAACAAACCAACACACAGTATAAGTGTATACATGGTATCTTCACATTTATAAATTGACAATTTAAGGTATTTCGTTTTAATACCAAACTGGCCAAACTGTCAATGCTGAGGATGCTATCTGTGGAACCGAG
>NC_137825.1:30081494-30126494 GCF_963921795.1 Nannobrachium achirus
CGCCCTCCTCACTTACTTACTGTACATGAAGCGGGAGGGAGGAGCGAGCCTGCTATATTTCTCTCTATCCGTTCCTTTTCCCCCTGTCGTGGCAAGCAGCCCACTACTGCAACAACAACAACAACAGAAAAAGGACAAAAAAAGGCAACCGAACCGGGACGCATTTTTGGTTTGTTTTGTTTTGTTTTGCGTGTGCAGAGAAAGCACAAGGCGAGAAGAGAACACATCCTTAATAACGGACAAAGAGAAGAAGTCGCCTTGCGGAGGGGTGGAATAGCTCGTTGGCTGTAGTGCAGTGTGTGTGTGTGTGTGTGTGTGTGTGTGTGTGTGGGTGAGTGAGTGAGTGTGTGCGTGTGTGTGCACGTGCGTGCGTGTGTGTGCGCGTGTGAGTGTGCGTGTGTATGTATGTATGTATGTGTGTGTACCACCAGACACTTGTGCTGGAAAGCAAGGAGGGGGGACTGAGCCCGGCTGACTTTTCTCACTGTTGTTTTCCTTCTCCGAATCCCACCCGACTGTCGCGTCCGAGGACCCGCGTGGAGCAACGCCACGGTGAGTGTTACTACCACCACGCACGCACTGGTCACTACACTCATTACAGCACTAGATACTGGTAGCCTATGACCGCTCACGTTAGCCGCGGTAGCTACAGTGAGTGTGTGTGTGCAGTGGCGTCAGTTCAGCAAAAGCTAAGGTATGGCAACATGACTGGTGTCTTGCACGCGCGCGTCATGTTGCCATACCTTAGCAACTGGCACAATGAAAAGCACATTTTATTATTTCCCCCTGTAGCCAAGGTATGACAGCTGCCATAGCTTTGCCATACCCAATTGACGCCTCTGTCTGGTAGGTAGGCATGGTTTGACAGATCAGCAGTATAAGGAGAGGCAGACACAATGTAGCAGCAGCCGTTACAGTGTAATAAAGCGCGGTTTATTAAACGCGTGCGTGTTGTTTCGGGATACACCCGCCTCTATTGTGGACATGTCCCAGACTGTGTGCTTTCTGCGTATTATTGCCGAGGAGGTGGCGTTCATATAGCGTGCAAGTTGCATGGCGATAATGTGTGTTGTGGACTGTCTGCTATAGCCTGTTTCTTGCGCTGGTGGTGGTACTGTAGTCAATGCTGCTGCCTTATTATTGGGCCCGAACTTGGATTTATGCCTGCGCGCACAGACCACAGACACATGCGTGCGCGTCCACGCTAGCGTGTGTATGTGCATGTGCGCGCGTCACACACACACACACACACACACACACACACACACACACACACACACACACACACACACACACACACACACACACACACACACACACACACACACAAAAGGTTGCAGCATGTGATTGAAATAAATATAAATACAGTGCGATGATGATGGATATGCCTTAGCATAATGCTAGAGAAAAAGCTCAAAACAAATATATTTGCAGCTGTTACATTTGTGTGTGTGTGTGTGTGTGTGTGTGTGTGTGTGACTGTGTGTGTGTGTGTGTGTGTGTGTGTGTGTGTGTGTGTGTGTGTGTGTGTGTGTGTGTGAGAGTGTGTGTGTGTGTGTGTGTGTGTGTGTGAGAGAGAGAGAGAGAGAGAGAGAGATAGCACACGTGCATGTGTGTGAAAGTTACCAACTTAATGTAACCTACTGCTCTCCATAATGCAGTAATAATATAGCCTATTTTTGTGTGTAAAAGTTTTTTTTGTTTTTGTTTTTCCAGAATTGCAACCACTTGCAGAAATTCAATGCAGGCAAGGCATTATGAAATGGCTCAGCATTTTGAATACTAGCGTTATTTGAAGATACTGTAGCCTACTGTACTGTACATGTTTACCAGTAAAAGTATATACATTAGTTAGGCTGGCATTGTGAGATGCAATATGATTTTAAAGTGGGCCAGTGGTTCAGTTCCCACTGAATGCCACCTGCACGAACAAAGGGTATATAGTACAGTCATGCCATCATAACGCACTCTGGATGAAAGTCCACCTCACAGAAATGAATGGCATGTGTGCTCTTTTATGATGCTGTGACACACAGGGCCACTTGTGGGTCAATGTTGATGGGCATCGCTGCCAAAAAAGTGTCATGATTACTAAAAAAAGAAATGAGTCCAATGCACTTTTCATGAAATTAAAAAGCTTTTATACCACAAGCTACTCCCTGATGAAACTTCGTGTTTTGGCCCACACGTAGTCGTCATCAGGGCCAATCATTGGCGTCATTACATTAATGACAACGGAACTTACTGTTAAACAGAGCAAAGAAATTGAACCTACATCTCATGTTGTGTCCAGTCTGTCACTGTGAGTATGCTCCATCTGTCTTGCCCCAAAACTGCCAAATGCATCACAGCCTTCTGTTGTTTACAGGTTGTGTCTGCAGATTGTCATTTACTCGGCTCACATAATAATCCCCATTAAATGATAATCTCAGTCGGTGGTGTATATCACAGCTCCGGGTGATTATTGTGACAACTATTTCCTTAGTGTGGCTCTTTCTAAATTAAACCCACCTCTGCGCTGTGAGTGTGACACAGCTGTAATAATTAGATCAGTGAAAGCATCCACTCTACACAGTCTGTTCAGAGTCCCCCGTCCACAGTGGCAATCACTTCCAGAGGAGTTTTCTTCTTGTCTTGCACTGATGGAGAACGGTAGCTTAAAAGCAGTGTGCCCTTTCACTCACATTTATCAAGCTGCCAACAGAAGAGGCTGGCACACAGGCACAGACTGATAGACTGTTTCCAGGGCACTGCACAGCAGTGCACACACCAATGCTCCCACCCACACGATAATCAGAAATGCAGACTAACCCTACTCCAAAGTAAATAGACTTGATGTCAAACTTGATATCTACTCCCTGTCTTTGTTTGTGTTTGATAAAGTGGAACCATGCATAAACCATGAAGACATCACACCCGCAACAGGTGTGTAAATTAGTTTGAAATGAATGAATGTTAGATGCTGTATATTTGGAGTGCATACCCTCCTATCATTCTGCCCACCAATGCTCTTGTCAACTGAGTGTGGTGTGTTTTCTCATGCAACTTAGGTGTGGAGACACCTATAGTTAACAAACTGCATTTACACTGTACTATAATAATGAATGTGGGTGCAGTTACCCTCGCAATGCTTCCAACACACCTGTGAAAATCCCAGCTTTCGCTTCAGCGTCGCATAAATCCATTACGGAACTTCTCTATCCTTCCCGCCGTATACTTTGTCTTTGGAGTAGTAAGCAAACAGTGGGAACATTGGTAAATAAAGTGTTGAATGCTCTGAGAAAAGGTGTGGGGAGGCGGGAAACCAAAGCAAATAACTTTAAGTCGACACTGTGTGGAGCTGAGAGCGCATGCAGTGTCTGGGGAGTTTTCTCCACTTAGCTGCATGTGTCAGTCTGTGCTGAGGAGGTGATTAAACACACAGCGAGATGGAGGGCAAGATCGGCTGCCTGGCATCACTCCAGATAACCACCATATGTATTAATCATTAGCTAGTGCCTTAAAACACTGTGTTCTTCTCTCTCTACCTGGGTTGATGATTAGCCATCAGACAAATCTGCCATTCGACTATAAACATTTCTCCTGAATGTACCGTTTCAGATGAAGCCATGTACTGTATGTACGTGAGGCAGACATGCTTGAGGATACAGTACTATGAAAAGCTTTTAGTAGTTCCATCACAAGCATGCAGATGGACGTGTCCTATATAGTGTGCGCACTCAGGAGGATGTAATTTCCTATAGTTTTCCTTCAGCCCGTATTATTTTTCCATACGTGGTGCAGGTAGGGGAAAAAACAGGCTTTCGCACCGGGCTTTGATTTAGCGGTGTAGATGTGCTGTATCTCAATGTAGCCCAGAGTGACCTGGTCTATATCTTCATAGCTGGCTGGGGGCCTTTTTAGGTGGTGTGTGTGTGTGAAGGGGGGGGGGGGGGGTATTGCAGAGGAAAGGGCCTCATTTTGTGACCCCACTGTCTTTGCCTGTCTGTTTCTTTTCTCCCCCCTCTGCCTCCCTTCTTTCTTTCTTTCTTTCCTTCCCTCAGTCGACCCCCCTTCTCGTGCCCTCAGTAGGAATGCCTTGGAAGCAGGGAAACAGAGTTCAGTTATATAACCCTGGCTGTGCAGCTGATGTCCTGGTCTGAATCCACTGTATTATGATGTCAGAGCTGCCCCGGGGAGGGGAAAGGGCATTCTGGGTAGTCCAGCATGTTGAGAGCTATTCCTGAACAGTCTGCCGACGGAGAGAGCGGTTGGAATCTGTCTCCCGCCTCCCCACTGCCCCAGACGACACAACATAAAGACACGCCTAGGGTTATTTTATTCTGTTTCCTGTGCTTTGACCTTAATAAGCGTACAGCTCATCCTATAGAGGCTCAGCCTGGGGGCGCCCTGCTGCGTTTGTCTCTGTTCTTGCCTGATTAATTAGATTATATCACCCATACTCCATAGACTTGCACATTGGTTCATGAACTCAGCCAAGACGGAGTGCTGCGGAGCACAAGTATTTATGCCAGGGTCCGGGCGCCAACAGATTTGGGCCACCATATATCCTGTGTTGACCAACCTTCTTAGTTGCATCAGCACAACAAAGCCTTCTCTATTAACATTTTGGCAAAAGAAAAAGAAAAAAAGACGTGATTGATTGGTCTTGGCTGAGGGAATAAATTGCCCTTTTTGTGCATGAAAAGTGAGATTACTCAAACGACTAGGCAAACATTGGGTGGCTTTGTTAGTGTGAACGTATGCCTGCATACCATTGTGCATCCAATTTGTTGGTAGGGCCTGGAGTAGCTTGAGTTGAATCGGGACGAGACGCTCCCTTGGGCCTCATTAATGTGCGATTTCACTGTGATAAAAGAGCTATCATTTGATAAAGACATTTTTTTGACAGCAGATTGGTAGCTGAGAAAATGTGCTATTTTAATATAGACCATCAGATGACAGGAAAATGTTCTCATGTTCTTTTGCTGAAGCAGTTGAGCCTGATGACAAAAAATTATGCTACTGACTATAAAAGAAAGAACTCGCAAAACAACGACATTACTATAACAATATCAAGGGCAGTGTCTGCAGTATAGTACAATATATGAGACCTGTGCTGCTTATGTTATCCCACCTAATTTCTGACATTAGAAAAATTACAGTAAAAGGGAATGAGACATTCCGATGTTCCAGCGTCCCACTGTCAAAGCAATACATTAACATGGACGAAAGTGAAATCCTCAAAGGTACAGATTAACTTTAGAGGAATACAATTTGCTCGGAATACAGCTTTCCCGGGCGTGATACGCAGTGGAAAAGAAACAAAACACTATCGGATGTGAGGTGCAGTGGGATCCTTTAAAGCTGTAGCTAGGGGTGAAAGGTGGTACTGTAACTGTTGTGTGGTCCTAATTGTAGCCTGTGGTGAGAGAGATCAATGACACTCTCTTATTAATTCCGAACAGGGCCCCGGCCCAGTGGACCTAATCAAATGAAATCTAAAGAAGGAAAAACTAATTGCTTTCTACAGTGGCGAGGCCGGGTCATCTGAACTCAATATTATGCCTCCACTTTCCCTCTCCGCTGACTGTCTTCTACCCCACTCTCTCTCGCTATGTGTCCCCCACCTTCTCTGCAATAAAGGAAATTTCATGCCTTTTTTTCCGTTGTACTTGTTGGCACCCAAGACTTGTGTCTGAGTCCGTCTCCCCCTCTCGCTCAGCCTCATTAGCTGAGCAGAATGCAGCTAACCCCTCTCCACGAAGATGTGTATGTGTGTGTGCTGTGTGTGGGGAAGGGGAGCTCTCTCACTTCACTCCGCTCTGTTATGGTGGAGGCTGAACTTTCAAGCTGAATGTGTGGAGAGGCCGAGGAAAGGTCCCAGCCGTTGATAAGCGTGCTTTCGTTTAGAGCGTGACAGCGATTATCAGTTGGGGAAGGGGGGATGCCTTCACACAGGGCCACCAAGTGTCCTGCTGTCATCCAGATAACAAACCACCACTCACACACAGAGTAGAGAGAGACAGCAAAAAAGAAGGGCAGAGAAAGACGAGAGTCATTGTGAGACAGGAGCAGATGTTAGATGGATTCGAACCCAGGTACGGTACTATGGTCTGTGCACTAACTGGTTGAGCCACCAGGCAGGCAGGCACCCACAGTTTATGCAAGGTTGTTTTTTGTGTCTCTCATTCCTTCACCCCCCCTTCTCTCTATATATCTGTTTTCTCAGAGCACAGCCTCTTTTCTTTCTTCTCTTCTCTTCTCTTCTAGTGGTTTCCCCATCGCTCCTCAGTTCTTGTCGTTTTTTATTTGGTTGTTTCTCTTTGACAGAGGTTTCCATGCAGATGGTTGCCAGAGACTCCCTCCTTAACTCTCCTCCTCTCCCCTCCCTTCTTTCCTTTTCCCCTCTCTTCGGTATCATTACGGCGAGAAGAACGCTATACCCTCCCCTCACTGTCTCTCTGTTTGTCTGTCTGTCTGTCTGTCTGTCTGTCTGTCTGTCTGTCTGTCTGTGTCTGTCTGTCTGTCTGTCTGTCTGTCTGTCTGTCTGTCTTTGCCCCTCCCCTCCCCTGTGCAACAGGGGTGAGTGCAGCATGCAGCTGAATCATAAGGGAAAATAATAACATATAAACTGACCTTTATTGGCAGCAGAGAGTGGTGAGGCTGTTTTACGTGGCCACACGTCTCTCATATTAACAGCCATCATGGCCGGCCCTGCCCGCGTACTATGGGGGCCACTCACAAACTGGCTTTTCATCAACAGAAATACTTGGCACTGGGGCCCTTTAGGTTTATTTTTGCCTGGGCGAAGCCAAGCGCTTTACGAGGGGGAGCCCATCCGACACTTGGCTGGCACTGAACCTCCCTCTCTCTCTGTCCCCTACTCCCCCTTTCTCCATGTCTCTCTCTTTCTTTCTTTCTCTCTCTCTCCGTTTCTCTCTGACACACCCCCTCCTGTATCTAGCTCTATCTTCTCTCTCGCCCTCTCTGCTTGCTACCTGCATGTGTTAACTTACTGTGAAAAGAAATGAAGCTGCCACATATTTGCAGACAAGGCTGGTGTCTAGGGAAGCTACTCTAAAAGCATAGCCTAGTTTTTGCTAGTTAAGCTTAAGAGAAAGTTAAGCTCTCTTTTGACCTGTTTTATAAAGCAATTATATGGGCATTGGATGAATTATTATAAACTAAAGCTACTCAGAAAATGTAGTTGAACTACAACTAAAATATAGTCATTTGAACATTAGCAATGTGATGTGGAAAAAACATACCGAATGAAGTAATTTTACTTAAAAGAGTTGTACTCAATCGCCTCAGTTAATCAGAATGCTTTTGCTGAAAAAAACAAAACAACTTCCTGTCAGCCATGCATTCCTAAACTTACACACTAAGCCATAACAATGGAGCTATCAGATTAACTGCCGGTGCACAATGTCTTATTTACCCAACACATAATTTATGGATCAGGATTTAGAGAGAAAGAGGTGGAGTTGGGGTTTGAAACAAGAGCTGCAGAAAAAGCAACCCCTTTCTTTTCCTCTATAAGAACTTTCCTGTAGTTAGCGGCATCTAAATATACCAAAAAGGTAATTGATTACAGAAAAAATGATCACAGAATTAGATCTGTGTATTTAGAGTACTATCGGCAAACTGTAAAAATTTAATGAAACATTCGATACACATCAACTCTAGGGCTCAATGACATTTGAATGTGTTTTTGTTGTGAAATTAGAAAATAAAAGCTACGTAATTACCACCAGCTTTTAACTTTAATAGGTCCATTTGTTATGATACTCACAGTAGCAATGATTGCGATGACTAAATTATGTGATTTATTACTTGAACTAGACCGTTTTTTCTGCAAGTTAGTTGTGGAAAACCTTGCTAGTATAGAGTAAGATGACTGATGAGCCCACTTTACATCCTTTGCAATCTGACCATTGCAAATATGTGCATTGCGACGCTGATGCCGAAAGGATTATCGTTCAGCCCTACAAGACTCGCCAAATGAACGATTTTCACAAGCAGCCTCTTCTACTTACACATAGTCTGTAGTGACAGACGGATGTGGATTTGAGATTAAATCAGCACCAACAATATCGCTATCCGCGCCTCCTGGGGATAATTTAATCTGCTCGTAATCAGCACAGCTCGCAGGGAGAATTACAGGAGAGAAGTATGTGCGTGGCGGCAACGGGGGTGTTTGTCTTTGCTTTCCCACTAGTGTTAATGAAAAGGGGAATTCAGTTGATAAAACCTAACTAATGAACGTTAATTGCCGATGTGCTTTTGATTTCGTAATGAGCACCAGGCCTCAAATACAAGTACTATTACTCTTCTATTAACTCATTGACTGCCAAGGCACGAGTTTCACGAGTTATTACAGTACTCCCAGGCTGCCACAGCCCGAGTTTCCCGAGTTGGAAGCCATTTTGAAAAAAAAAAAAAAAAAAAAAAAAAAAAAATTTTTTTTCAAAATTTTTTTTTATAAAAAATTTTCTAAAAATGCCTCAAATGTATTAGGCATGATTGCAATTGCGAAATTGCATGTTTAGCCCCATAACAAACACATCTTTCAAAATGTCAAAAATGGCTGTTTTGTCTGACTTTGAAGGCTTGTATCTCATGAATGCCTGAACGGATTTCCAAGCGGATTTTTTTGTTTGAAAGCTGTTAAAAAGTACTACACATATGGTGCATGATCTAGGCATGGGCGTGCACGATCCGTGCACTAAAAATTGATCCGTGCACTAGAAATTTGGAAGGTGGCAGTGTTTGTTTTGTCTGACTTTGAAGGCTTCTATCTCATGAATGCCTGAACGGATTTCCAAGCGGATTTTTTTGTTTGAAAGCTGTTAAAAAGTACTACACATATGATGCATATATGGTGCATGGGCGTGCACGATCCGTGCACTAAAAATTGATCCGTGCACTAGAAATCTAGGATAGTGGCAGTCTGGTACTTGGGGGCCATCTTGAAATGGCATTCAATGAGTTAAGGGATGGGTCGATAATCGCTATTATCATTTATCGTGATAACAAACAATAATCGTATTTGATTAGCGCGATAATATCGTAAATCGCAATTTCTTTGCTCACAATAATCGTAACATGACAGTTTCATATCGTCCCATCCCTACCTCAGTTGTGAGTCATATGTATGAATTTTCTTTAAGAGCTGCAGAATCTTCTCAGGTTAACAATATGTTATACTGCTGTTCCACAATGTGTGTGTGCATTGGCCAAACCGCCTCTTTGGCACAGAGCGAAGCCTGCTTGATGACTCTGGTGATTGAGTCAATGATGTATACATTACTGTGTTCTCGCCATGGAAATTTTCCACCCTTTACCATATCATCTGCTGAGGTAATGAATAACCTCGAGACGTGCTTTATAGAAGCCCAACAATTAGAAATTTGAAAGTGTGCCAAGTTCTGCCGTGGTTGTGTGGCTCATCCACCTTGTATATAGGTCATCATTTCATTAGAGTAGAGGAGGGGAGGGGAGCTAGATTTGACCTGTTTAAAATAAAATCCCCATCAAATCCCCACATGCGTGGTGCTGTTGTCGTAGCTGTTGCTTTATTTGTGTATTATTATTTTTTCTCTCCTTGCTAAACAAATCTCTCTCTAACCTGGCCTCAGAGGAAGCCAACCCGCAAGAGTAATGGTTTCGAACGTGAGCCCGAAAGATTTGCCCCAGTAGCGTAATAAGCGGGTGGCTGTGGTGGAGAAACATTGTAGTTTTTATTGCTCTTCCAGTCGTCTGATGTCTTATGTGAGCAATTTGGATAGATTGGTTCCAGTGGCTGACCACTCACACTCCTTCCCTACCAGAAACGAAGCCCCCCCCCCCCCCCCCCCCTCCCCTCGTCACTTTTACTTTACTTGCTTATACTCAGGCTGCGACTCAACCTAACCTACTGCATGTCTGCCGCCGCTAGACTGAACAAGGCCTAGGCTGAATAAGAGACTGGTGTGGGGTTGCCATTTAAAGTTATTATAAGAGTATAATACAGGTACCCTGCACCGCTGCGTGTGCATGATGTGAGTTCACGGCACCTGCGTGTGCATGTGTGTGTTTGACTGCCAGCTAATGAGGGATTCAGTATATATGAGGGTTTCATAGGTTGAAGGGCCATGGTTGAGTTATATAACTGGTGCATAAACCCCTCGATTCCTCCTCCCTTTCCTCCTCTCACTTCCTGTGAACATTCTGTGTAGACCAGGGGTCTTCAACGCCAAGGACCCCTTAGTTAAGAGAGAGATGAAGCAGGGACCCCCACAACCTGTTCATAGATTCTATATAGTTTCATTGTTTGACAGCAGCAATCATCAGTGTATTTTGGATTCATGTCAATTTGTGTTTTCGGATATTTAACCACTTGAACTGTCAATACTGTGTCCCAATCTCACTGAGAGCCAGTCATCTCGGAAAGTACAACTTTAGACAGGGACTGAAAATAACTTTTTTTTTTTTTTTTTTTTCACTAAAATGTGATAAAGCCACTAAAGCATTTCATAAATTTCAGGCTACATTTCACTTAAACGCCAGAGCTTAACTCTGCATGTAAATAAGCCTTTTTTTAATTAATGTGAGAGATCGTCAGGTCATTTGCAGGTTAGAAATTTATTTAGAACTTGAATATCTCAAAAGTAGTATTTCAGCATGGCATCATTCTATAAGCCATATCTTCAAAACTGTTGGGTCAATCTCCACAACCAATATATCATTTTGTAGCTATGATCCCCAGCTTTCAAATGCAATGAAGAAATGAAAATGAATAAGAATCCAATGACTGGCTCCCAGCCAAATTGGGACACCTATATATATTAAGACCTTTATTGACAGTACAGTAGGTAGACAGAAAATGGGGAAAGAGAGATGGGAAGTGGCACGCAGCAAAGGCTGTTAGGATTGGGACTCGAACCCAAGCTGTCAGGCTACATTGAAGTGGTCCGGGCCAATTTAGATTTTTTAATTCAAACTTTGATTACAAGAGAGAGGACGTGTCAGGCGCTTTTGGAGTTAATTGAATCAGACGCCAGCATACAACCCATTGGTCGTTATGTATAGTGTTGGGATGAGGTAGCAAATGTGGTTTACTAAGCTCCGCGGTAGTGGGTTGGAACTTTTACCCTGATAGTTTTAACAAGTAAAAGAATGGTTTTGTTTTCCACAAGTGAGACGACAGGGAAGAGTTAATGTAAAAACCTACTAGTGCTGTATGCCTCCATACCCTGTGAATCATGCCACAAAGTCTGACACCTGCTTTAAAACAGTTTTATTTTTTTCACACAGTTGTCTGACTGTGAATGGCATGCCCTACACGAGTTCAGACAGACTCAAAAAGATACAAAGTCGGTGCCTCGTGCGAATACGCATCTAAAATTCAGGAGAGCTACGGGGAAAAAGTGTAAACGCAGCTGTGCAATGTCTCTGATCCGCAATCTGTCAGAAGAGTGTAACTGAAACAAACAAAGACACACCACTTCTTGAGATACCGTCCGCTCTCGGCCATTATAGCCACAGGGTCTTAGGCGTTTTACATCTCAGCCAGCAGTGAAGGCTGCATCCATCTACCGTAACAGATGGAACAGTCAGATATACCTGGGGATGCTGAAGTGGTGTTCATCAACTAGTGGTGACACACGCAACCTGGGTGTACAGTACACGCTGCATGATAGACTGATAACAGTCACCAAACACATAATCTCTACTGAGGGGTGATGGAGAGTTTACTGAATTATGGATAAGAGACCCTGGATACAATATTTGGCAGTGGGCTGTTTTGTAATGATACATCACCAGCAGGTGATACTGATAACCATTGCCTTGTGGAAGGGTTATTCTATACCAATAGCACCCATTCATTCAGATTAGATTCTTCTTTGAAAATCTATTGTTAAACAGCGTTTAAACTCTTCTGTTTAATGGCTACAGGGAATACTCACTTTAGGGCCCAGATCTTATCGGCCAGTGTTTATGTCGAAAAGATTTGGCATTCAGCGTGAGATTGGCGAGCGCTCGGGCATTAGGCCAGACCAATGTAACCACGAACCATCAATCTGATGTGCTAGTCTATTTTTTATTCTAGACGAGCAGGAATATGTTGAGGCCCTCTGTGCAGTGGTGTTGCCTTTCGGCCTTCGCGTATATAATGTCATTGCAGTTTGTCCATGACTGTCTTGAATTTGGCATTGTATGACCACACGTCACGACCAAGGTTCAGGTTGACCAGTCAACAAATAAATAATCATCACAATAATCATCACAATCATGGATAAAATGTTGTTTTAAATCAAACAAATAAATGCCATATAAATCTATACATTAATTAAAATCCGAACTCCAACCATGATTTGTTAATTTATTCAGTCAGTAAAGTAAGGCCACTGTCTATGTTCTAAATCGATTTCAGTGACTTATTTAAAGATCCTTGCGTGTTGCTTCAATCCGTGATTTATTGAAGCTGAGGAAATTAATGCATTTTCTGCACATGATCCATTGAAAGCAGATAATTCATCTCCCTGAAATAACACTGGCTTTAAAGGACATTTCAGTAGAAATAGTAAATCCCCTCCTCCTGTTTGGTTAATATAGCTATTTATTTTTATTTTTATGGAAAGCTTAATTATTTTACCTTCAGTCAGTCCAATCCCTGACCTTTTTTACTGTTTCTAGTTCTGTATTGCCTAATCTGTTAATGGTATGTTTCCATTTGCAATGTTCAACACTATTTTATGCATTTTTTTAGAATAACCCTCTTAGAACTAGACAATGCATCATATAATGCATCGAGAGGGGTCAGGCATCCAGAGGTGCGTGACAATATATTAAACTAATTGCTTTCTAAGTATGTAGACAACTGGATAACCTATTAGCCGGATAAGTCTGAGTCATAAATAATCTGGTGTCTTGGCTTTAACGTCTATTTGAGATTCATTAGCCGTAGACTTGGCTACTCACATTGCTAGCCTGTTAACTCATTCATTGCCTTTTCAAGATGGCCGCCAAGTACTAGGATGCCACGTTCCTAAATTTCTAGTGCACGGATCAATTTTCAGTGCACAGACATGCAATTTCGCGATTGCGATCATTCCTAATACATTTTAGGCATTTTTGGAATTTCTTTTGAAAAAAAAAGTTTTTTTGAAAAGAAAGTTTTTTTTTCAAAATGGCTGCCAACTCGGGAAACTCGGGCCGTGGCATCCTGGGGGTACTGAAATAACTCGGGAAACTCAGGCCTGGCATTTAATGAGTTAAATGTCTTCTTATTAAAAGGGTATAGTTTGTCTGGTTAACAGTGTTATTAATTATTTGTACCGAGTATATTTAAACAATAAAAAAAATAATTACTTTTATACTGATGGTTCTACTAGCTTTCCCCTGGTTTCTGTGATACACATTCTAAACTTCAAAATGATTACTGACTTAAAGGGATATTACACTTTCAAAACTTTTTTTTCGTCTAATCAGGCTTGTATGAACACCCTGAACAGTTTTTAATTTGCTTCATTCAGTATTTAGATATTTGATGTAAATGTTACCACCTCCAACACGCCCAGGCCCTCTCCACATACACACCCATTGTAACTTCAAACTCCATTTTAACCATGATAGATTCATTAAAAACACCCATTATTTTTTCTGGTGACTCATAATACCCTCCTAATACGTGAGCAGACCGTGTTTTTTCAATAACCTTTTTCTTTTCTTTTTAATAATTCTTTGGGAAAATGGAAAACATTAAATACAATAATATTTTATTGAAAATAAATGAAAAAAGTTATTGAAAAAACACGGTCTGCTCACGTATTAGGAGGGTATTATGAGTCACCAGAAAAAATAATGGGTGTTTTTAATGAATCTATCATGGTTAAAATGGAGTTTGAAGTTACAATGGGTGTGTATGTGGAGAGGCCCTGGGCGTGTTGGAGGTGGTAACATTTACATCAAATATCTAAATACTGAATGAAGCAAATTAAAAACTGTTCAGGGTGTTCATACAAGCCTGATTAGACGAAAAAAAAGTTTTGAAAGTGTAATATCCCTTTAACTAATCCGTTCATCAAAACAAAGCAGATAGTTTTTATTCACAGGGAGTAGAGTCAACGTCACATAGAGATTCAGGCAGCACTTGCACACATTTTATATCCCAGACTGTAGCTGTTCATACAGAGGTTGCCACCAGCAGTATACTCTTAGGTAATCTTCATTATCACCCCTCACACACCTCACTGTCGTTAATCTCACCTGTCAAATCGCATAGATAAGTCCCCAGGGGTGGTAAGCAATCCCCATCCCAAGATACAAAAATAACATTGTCAGTGTCACAGACAGTGCAACACTTTTTCCTGCAATCTAGTCATAAGATTGTACCGCATGAGTCTTGCATGTGCAGTGGTTATGGCTCTTATAAAAATGTTTATAGGTGCTTAAATGGGACCGCTGCACCACTGCTATTCCTGGCAATATAAAGTGGAATTCGTTCGTCATAATGGTCACTGAACGTTAGCTGTGTGAATTGGGTGTGAATTGAACTCACAGGTTGAAATATCACTTGTATACAATATAGACCCTACAACGAATTAAGGAATAGTTACAGCTTCTAACAGCCTTATTGATTGTATTCTCTCTGAGCTTTGCTGTCTTTGATTTGACTTGGGTCTCGCTTGCCTCCTGTTTACATTTAATAAGAAAGTCTTCTTAACATAACTCCTTGAATGGTGAGTATGATAGAGAATCACACATTTGTTGACCTTCCATCAATTACGGGGGTCAGCATGGATTTGCACACACACACACACACACACACACACACACACACACACACACACACACACACACAGAGACAACACACACACACACACACACACACACACACACACACACACACACACACACACACACACACACACACACGCACACGCACACAGAAGTTTACCACACTATAGTAAGACTGAAAGTGGCTGAGGGGAAGGAGGGTAGTGAACAGGGGGCGGGGCTGTGAACTCATTGAAAGAGGAAGGAGTGTGTGGCGATGGTGTGGTGAACTGTGAACTCACTGCCCCTGCAATGACAGGCGGTGTGAGCATGGCCCTCTCATAAATCATATTGGCACTGTCTAATGCAGGGGTCTTCAACGTTTTCAGGCCAAGGACCCCTTAGTTGAGAGAGAGAGACAAAGCAGGGACACCCACAACCTTTTCATAGATTCCATATAGTTTCATGGTTTGACAGCACAATCATCAGCGTGTTTTGGATTCATGTCAATTTGTGTTTTCAGATATTTAATTTAACCACTTGAACCGTCAATACTTAATAAACTTGACCTTTCACTCTGTACTTAGTCTGCTCTTTTTCCCCTCAACACCAAAGCTATTTTCCAAAAATAGCCGATTTACAAGCTCACAACACCACACAGCGTGAGGCTTTGTGAGCTTGTAGACCTGCTATTTTTGGCTAAAGGTTTCTGAATATATGGATGCTAGGGTTCAAGTGGTTAATATAAAAAAGGAGGAAAAAGTTTCTATCACACAAAGATTTGGAGGCCCCCCTGCAGTAACTCTGAGGACCCCCTAGGGGTCCCGGACCCCCGTTTGAAGACCCCTGGTCTAATACCTTCCATCATACTCTTGTCAATCAAATGCAAATGCATGCATACAGGGTTTTTATAATATACTTACTGCTTATAATAAGCATGCGGTTTAGACCCATTATGCAGCGTAATTGTAGTGGCGTGAGTAGAGTAGAGTCGGCGCGCTCGGGCACCATATATATTAAGTATATCTGTATATAAGTATCCTGAGGTCCGGACATTTTACCGCCTTGGAAAGCTTCGTACCACACCACGCTCAGTTATGAAACGGACGCCTCTTTCAGCTGCCACTGCAAGGCTCCCGCCATTACATTTACAGCGTGCTGCTTCGTCAGTTGGAGAGCACCCCAGATTTTGGTCACATTTCTGGCTCTGGCGTCTGGAGTCCCAAGTCCGCCTCCTGTCTAAGCCGCCCCTGAGGGCCAACAAGTGGAGAGTAGAGTTTGTGTGTGCGTGTAGTGTACGTACGCGTGCGTGTGTGTGTGAGAGAGAGATATTCCTCTGGCCACAGAACCAGACTTTGGTTTATGTTATGGCTGCGAGGTTGAAGTTCACCCCAGCCACCCGGAGTTTAGCTGGGCCTCTTTGAAGTGTGACCGACAGGGACTGACTGCCCACCGCGCTGAACGTACTGCCCAGTAAGCATTTTCTTTTTCCTGGTTTTGGCTTGAGGAAAACCTTTCTTCTTTCTTTTCCCTCTAGAACAACATTTCCAAACCTTTCTGAGGTGGAGGATATTATGTAGGCCTGTGGGAGGTCCCTTTATGCTCAGATTATTGTGACTGATTTGCATTCAAGGGAGAAAAAAAGGCCAAAGGAAAAAGGCACTTCTGGGCTACATGAATTAGGTCAGCACCTTGGGCTGAAAATAAAAACGACCAACAGGCTGGCTCTGAGTCCTCACGTGCAGAGCGGCGAGACTTTGCCCTGCATACGACCCTGTACACCGAGTGTGTGTGTGTGTGTGTGTGTGTGTGTGTGTGTGTTTGAGAGAGAGAGAGAGAGAGATAGAGAGGGGGAAAGGGGGTTGGGGGCTGGTAGTTTGTCAGTGGAGGTGCAATACCATAATGAGGGCTGCTGGAGTTGTCTGCCCTTGGATCAGTGCTGTGCGCTGCTTGCATGCTGCGGTCTTTGGAGGGCGAGGGGAGGCTGACAGGGCAGGCAGGGAAACAGGAAACTGAACTCGGTCAACTTGACTAAATTGTTTGTTGACTGTGCAGAGCGAGTGCTGCCAGCGATGAATCCACAGCGCCTCCATTTGTAATCTCGTCCCGATTGTTATCTCCACTCCCAGGATCCCTCTATGCCCCCCCCCCCCCCCCCAACCCCTCAAAGCCCTCCATCCCCCACCCTTGCTGCCTGGCTGGCACACCTGCTGCTTCATGCATGGAATGAAATGGAGAAGACGGCCTGATTTCCTTTTTGTACACAGTATATAGGTGCATGTGTGTATATGGGTCAGTGACGTGACGCCCCAAAAAATGTGTTTTTAAAAAAACTTTAAATTGCAGGCATAAAAGTTATTTACTTTTGTTCTACTCACTCTCAACCTTATGGAAATACATTTTGTTTTTAGATATTTTATTGGAATCAGACTTTATTCAGCAGTTTGTTGTACTTGTGCCTAAAATCGTCATATGGTGTGACATGAAAATAATTGTTCATAAAATGAAAATGGAGTACATCTTTCTTAAGTTACTCACTTTATCAAAGTCCTTTATCATAACTAACCAGTGATCCACTATAGTTTTTTGAAAATTAATTATATCTGTATGTTTTTTTCATAATCGACACTCTGTGTGAGGCCCATGTTCATGATCTTACAACATATTTTAAATGTATTCTGTCAAAACTTTCTCTAAAATTACACAAATATTTGTGACTCTTCCTGATAATATTCTCTATGTAATGCATAAACATTTTTTTGGTTTAATCATTAATAAAGGTATGATTTTTCACTATTTGGAATGTCACACCAAATGATTTAGTGTCACACCGTATGATCATATCTTCATGTGTCAAAGCAAACTGTGTTTAACCTACCTATTAGTGAGTACTGAACTTTACTGATTGATTAAACAATTACCCAGGATAACATGGCCTTAATATTTCTGAACAGGATATTATTGTAGGGCTTTAACATGGGATAAGAAAGAATTGTAGTAGTAGATGGATGATGAGGATGTGCACAGGAATGCTACACACACCTAAGTCTTCTGCCGGCCCACGGCAGAAGGATCCTAAAGAGACAATAAGGCGCATAGCCACACTTGGAGCCAAGGCAACATTTTATTAACACCAATTAGTGGAAACAGAACTCAGCATTCAGGTAAATTGCTTTTTTCCGAAGTCTCCTGAACTTGAACACAGCATTTTGTGTTGAACAAATGTAATTAGGAATCATGACATTACACCACATCTCCACAACTCCAAAAATAGCTGATCTACAAGCTCTCGCAGCACAACGTGTTGAGAGCTTGTAGATCAGCTATTTTCGCTAGTTTTGTCTCGGGTCCTACCTTAACACTGTCCACTGTCCAGTCCAGTGAGTGAAAGTACAAAAGTATTAGATCAGATTAGATTATACATTTAGACTGTATTGTACATCAGCCAGTCGTATTTGGTGAGGGTAGCAAACCGGCTGCCTTGTTGTGGTTCTGCTATGCCACAGACAACCTCCTGCTCTTCTTAGAAAATGCAGTCTCGCCCCTTTGGCTCCTCTCTCCTTGCTGGGTCATTGTTTAGTTTCTCCCTGTACTTTCTCGTTCTCTCAGCACTTGTCATTTTCCAGCTGACAAAAGAAAATGGAATGTATAGTTTAAGACAAAGAGAAAATATTGTTTAGATTGAAACAATATGTTAAGGTTTCTGTGAAGGGGTTTCTGCTCTGTCTGATGAATTTGAAGTATCACTGAATGAAGCTAAATTACATTTTATGTGAAAATGTTTAAAACAAATGTTTAAATGTACAAAAGAAACATGGAACTTTGTTATTTATTGTTATATCTGTAGTTAAATACAGTATAAATCATATGGTGTGACAATCAAGTCATATGGCGTGACAAGCAGACATGTCACACCATATGATTAAGTGTCACACCATATTACTGTTTTCTCCATTTAGGTTTACCTTGAGGCTACTATGTACACATTAGCATGCTAACAGCATGCTAGCTATAACAAAGCAGCCTAGATCTACATGGAAATATGACCAAAACTTCAAATAACTTAAGCTTTTTTTAAAGAAAAGGTGTCAAACCAAAAGACATCCAGAATGGTGAGTTTGTCAACGTTTCAACAAGATGGCATTTCATGAAAATGTTAAAATCATAACTCACCTCAGACACCTGTCTTGCAGTTGTGCTGGGAGTGCTGAATAGCCTTACAGAAGAAGGACCTCTCTAGCCAATAGGTGTCCAAATAATTGCCTGTTTAATTTTTCCAAACTAGTGTCACACCAAATGATTTTGGGTTGGGGGACAAAATGTTTTTGATCAGAAATGACTGAAAACATTATGCTTTGACTTTGAAAAGATATAGGCTCAAAATAGACATTTTTTTTAGCCTAAATTCATTTTCAAATGATTTTTAGCAATTCTTTTTCTTAGTTTTATTCAAGTTCCCACTTTGAGAAACAAGGTCAGGACAGTCACACCATATGAGTTTTGCCATGTTTGGTTGAAGATTCTGAAGAAATGAGGAATGAAATGTTTTAATCTTGAGTAAGTTCACATAAAGCTTAATGTCCTGCACAATATTCAGAAGGTTTTTGACAAATATATTTTTTATTTATACATGTTTGACACCGAGGACAGCGAAAACGTTACGTCACGTCACCCACCCATATATCTATGTACATACGAAAAGTATACTTCAAAAGTTGTATGTTATATCTATTTGTTTGGCTAATACCTTTCAGACAAATATTTAAAGAGTGCATGCCGCAGAGTCGCAGACGAGTGCGTCCTTAAAAAAAAACAATAAATCACCTTTAACAATCGGATCTGAAGCATTTTTCCAACTGCGTTCATTTACATGCCACTGAATGTCTCGATGTGGTTTGTGTGAGAGCGCCGGCGTGGGAACGTAAATCATCGTCGGTCCAACTCAACAGGTAACTTCAGATGCTCTCGCTCATGCCAAGAAATTATCATATGATAATATCCAGGCTGTACTAACATTTGCATGTTATGCCCTATCCATAACGGCTGGCAGTTAGCCCGGCAAACCTCCCCTCTCGATCTGAGTCATCCGTCACACAAAGGCATCACGAACGACGCGGCCTGTCACTCCATCTTTCTCCACACGGGCATTACAGTGTCATTAAGCCACTGGAAACCTGAGGTACCAGTTTGGCAGCAATGCGGGGCGCGCAGAGAATCATCCGGACCCGTCTGCCGAACCCTCAGCAGACAGAGAAAAGGCCTGCTCCTCCAACAGACAGCCTTACCCGTCGCTGTCGGCTCTGTTTGTTAAGCCGGGGCTTTGTGAGGCATTTTACCTGAAGCGAGGCCTGTCTTTTCTGGGACGGCTCCAAGGACGTTTCAGCGTGGCTAGGACGAATAGGGCGGGGAGAGCCGACAGAGGAAGACAGAGTTTTTTATCTGCCGCTACCTGTTTGTGTTGCTAGTCAAGCGAAGGGCTGGAGGAAAGGGACGAGCTGGGAGGTCTAGAATGCCAACATAAAGCCAAGTGCCCTCCAGCACTGTGTTGCTGTCTACACAGAGTGTTACTTTAACGCTGAGAGCAGGGGTGTATAGTAACTAAGTACATTTACTTAAGCACTGTACTTAAGTATACACTTTTTGAGTTATTTGTACTTTACTTGAGTATTTCCAACTTCCAATACTTTAACCTCTATTCTGCTACATCTCAGATTCAAATATTGTACTTTTACTCCACTACATTTGAGAACGTTAGTTACTAGTTACTTTGGAGATTATTATTACAAAACATACATTAACCAATTCAACCCTATATACATTTGGGCCATTTGAAAATATCTACAAGCTTGTAGATCTGCTATTTTCATTATGAGTACAGAATGAGTACTTTCTAATTTTGATGCCAGTACTTTTGTACTTTTACTCAAGTACATTTTGAATTCTGGACTTTTACTTGCTTTTACTCAAGTAAAACATTTGAGTACTTTCCCCACCACTGTCCCCACCAGAGTTTACAAAATGTAACCAAATGCACTTGTTTACATTTCAGTGTCTGAGTTACTTGTGTTGTAGAATAGATTAACATTGAGGATTTGACCGCGTATTTGGTTGTCTGTCGGTTGTGTGCATAATGTGGTGTACGCGAGAGGATAGACCCTCGGTGATCTGGCGGCGTGCGTGCATTCCTTCACTGACTCGTCTCAACTCAAGCCAAGCGCAAAAGATGCCTGCATAGGTTCATGCAGTTTATTGCTTGCGTTTTCAACGCTGACCCGTGTCTCGTTACTCTTTCTCGTGTCTCGTGCACTTGTTTACATCTATGCGTTGCGCATGTGTGCGTGCGTACAGTCCGTACACGTACCTACGTGTGCTTAATGTGAACGGCTGCAAGTATTCACATTTGTGTGTTGGCCTGTCACAATTATTACATTTACAATTTTACAATTGTCTAATCGCAATTATTTGACATAATCGCAATTATTTTGTCATAATCATTTAAATGTTGAACATTTTTCATATATGAATTAAACATTTTCAAAAATAGTGGAAATAGCAGATCTACAAGCTCACAACGTGTCGCAGCAAGCGTTGTGAGCTTGTAGATCGACTATTTCCACTATCAATGTTCTTTTTTAACTATAAAGTTGTCAAATATGTCAGTCATTCATTTGTATATTTAGGTTATGCGTCATGCCTGCCATGTGCAACTTCAAAGCCTAAAAGCCAAACAGAAATGTAATTGTCAATGACAAAAACACATAACAATCGTCATGTAAAATGCCCCATTTGTGTGTATTATTCTGTATGACTGCAGTGTCTTCATGCACTTTGGTGTAGAGTTCAGGGTCATGCATCTCTTGCCACAGTCAGCCCCAGATAGAGATAGAGAGAGAGAAAGAGAGCGAGAGAGAGAGAGAGAGAGGGGGGGATGCGGGAAACTTGATCCACAAATTGTGTGAGGCAACCACTCTGTGATTAGTGTGCACTGCTGCTGCACGGCTGTCCGGCCCGGCAACACTCACTGTACTGCAAAAAACACAGGGGAAATTGTTTGCATGCGTTGCATGTGCTCGCCAACAACATCCTCATACAATTAATGCAGTCATACAGGACATGACGCATAGTGAGCCGGTGTGCAGGTGTGCGCTATAATATCCACACGTGTGCGCTATATACCGACGCTCACGCAGACACACATGCATGCACGCGCACACGCACACACACACACACACACACACACATACACACACACACACACACACACACACACACACACGGTCTCATCTTACATACTGTATCTTCTCCTGGTCATTAAGTGTTAACACACACTCACACACACACACAGAGACACACACACACACACATGCATGCACACACATTGTCTCAACTTACATCAGCATCTTCTCTATAGTCAGTAAGTAAGTGTTAACACCCCCCTCACACACACACACACACACACACACACAAACACACACACACACACACACACACACACACACACACACACACACACACACATATCTGCGCATGTGCGCACAAGCCTGACAGCTACCCTAGTCAAGCTGTTATCACCCATGCTTTCACAGATGACTCCTCTGTGAGGAACACATGTTGCATTAGTCGGCACAGTGTTTGCACATAGGAGACCTGTACAGTACACGGCGGATATACACAAAGGCACTTACAGTTCATTTTTCAGCCAGCAAACCTCTCTGTTTGTACAGCCCTGTCTAAACCGTCTCCAGCGTGTATTCAACGCCAACAAGAGACGCACGTACTTTCTTCACTCCGACTCGGTATTATACATGAGGTGACTTCAACTCAAGTGAGCGGACGCTGTCCGTTCTGGAGGGACCGACCATTATGTTTCAAATGTTTTTATTAATTTTGCATTTAAATATAGGGCATAAAGGGGCGCCCGGTGGCCTACTGGTCTAAGCGCATACCATATAGGCATTGATGCCTGGCGGCGGCGCCGGTTCGATTCCCGATCCGGACGACCTGTGCCGCATGTCTCTCCCCATCTCTCCCCCCGTTTCCTGTCAGTCTACTGTACTATCCAATAAAAGCATAAGAGCCAAAAAACAAATATTTAAATATAGGGCATAATGTCAGGAAAATGATACGAGGGACCGACCATTAATGGAGGTTTCCTTTTTTTTGTTTTTTTCTGTGCTAGATCGACAAAAGAATAGTTTTCTGACTGCGATATCAGCCTGACTTTTAAAATGCTCACTGCTAGAAGGAGTAAATGCGCTTTTGTCCCGTTCAGTTTGTGCCAATACATCTGCCGGTATTTAGATTCTTTGAATGAGAATGAAGCTGTCCGCTTCCTGTTTGGACTATCCTCAGAATAGATACAAAAATAGCAGAGAGCTGAGATTAATATATACTGTAGAAGATGGAAAACGGCGTTCAATTTGGGGGGGACGGGGGGACGCACTCGCTGGCATGTTGGTGGATTAAACACAAACACAAATATTTAGTTTAAAGCCAATACATATTAACCAGCCGGCGCTGCAATCGAGTTCTGCACATCTATATGCAAACCGCGTTCGCATAGGACTGGTGGTCCAGCGCTAATAGACTGAATGACAAGCAGGCTGTCCGGCAGTGATAACACCCTGTGTGAGCTAGAAGCTCCAAAAGTGGGTCGAGTTCTCCCGGCTGCGTTCCTGACCCCCCCTCCAGGTTGGGACACATCCAGCTGCACCCCCCTCAGACCAACCCCCCCCCCCAGGCGTCGTCTTTCCCCTACAACATCTGGAGCAGCTTGCCGGTGCCAAGGCAGGGGCCCTGCGGCCCTCGCTTCGCTCGCCTGCAGGAGGGAGAGCGAGTACATGCAAGAGCGAGAGAGATTAGCGGGAAAGGAAGAGACGCTGCGCAGATCGTGTGTGTGACGTTGTGTTAATGTAATTGTCCGCCCGGGCGTGTTTTAGTAAGTGTTACTGTTTTGAAAAGAGTTCACTGCCTGTCGTGGTCACGGGGCGGGCGCTGTCTGTCTGTGCGTGTGCAGCGACATACGTACATTTGTACTGTCGGCCTTGTCTGACACAGAGGATTAGGTGACCGAAGGCGACCCCGGTGGCCTCCTCCTCCCCCTGCTCTGTCCCAGCTGTCTTCAATGTTTACCACAATTGTCACTTGATTGTGTCCACTCTACTGTAAAAAGAAAAAAAAAGAAGACTAAGCAGATAACAAAGCGGATAACAAAGTATATAGGTTTAGGTGTATGAACACACTGGATTTCACTGTGTACAGCCAGTTCACATGCTGTACTGTATGTCCTGTGAGCATGTGGCAGAGCATAGTTTTAATCTAAATTGAGCTGCAGCGGCGGCATTGAGTGTCAGCTCGAACGCACAAAGATAGAGGATGATTAAGTGTTGACATGTGAGGGCGTAGTAGAGCGATATGCACACTGGTCCTGTTGTTCATCCTGCAGCATTAGCCTCACACACGGTGTCGTGTGTGTGTGTGTGTGTGTGTGTGTGTGTGTGTGTGTGTGTGTGTGTGTGTGTGTGTGTGTGTGTGTGTGTGCGTGTCGTGTTTGTTCAGGTGATAATTGCATAATGAGCCTCCTGTCTATCTCTGTTGGAACACAGGCGGCTCATTATGCATATAAATGAACAAACACGCACGCACGCACGCACACACACACACACACACACACACACACACACACACACACACACACACACACACACACACACACACACACACACACAGAGTTATAGATGTACCGAGACACACACTCAAGACTATAAAACCTTTGGAGGACCATAAAACCTGGCTGATCAAGCACAGCATGGCTTATTTTCTGGCTCTAGTTATTTGTGCGTGCGTGCGTGTGTGTGTGTGCATGTGAGTGTGTGAGCGTGCGTGCGTGCGCATTGCGTGTACACGTCATGTGCACTGTGGTACTACTCCATTATAGAAATACACCCAGCTGACTGCACTGCCAATGAATCTGAGTCAGAGAAGAGAAGGTATTTGCCGGAGAAAGGAGGAGGATGGGGAATGAACAGAGTGTGAGAGAGAGAGAGAGAGAGTGAGAGAGAGAGAGAGAGAGAGAGAGAGAGAGAGAGAGAGAGCGATGAAAGAGAGACAGATGAGAGAGAGAGAGAGAAAATGGGTCAAGCATCTGAAAGGCAGACATTCCTTTTTTTCTGTGATGGGTGTCAAGACATTATGCATTCTTCCTTTTCTGTCTTGAGCTCTCTCTCTCTCTCTCTCTCTCTCTCTCTCTCTGTCTGCTGATCTGCTCCCCCCCCCAACCCTTCCCTCCCTGGACCCTCTCTTTGACTCTCTAGTTTTTTTCCTCACTTTGTGTCTCTCATTCTGTGTGTGTCTCTCTCTCTCTCGCTGGCCTGAGTTGAGTGCTCTCACAGAGTAGAGAGGAGAGTTATTATGCTTGGCATGCCTATGAAGGACGGACCTCAGTTTGGACAAGCCCCAGCTGATCAATCTCAACATTGGCTCACTTACAGTACTGTGTGTGTGTGTGTGTGTGTGTGTGTGTGTGTGTGTGTGTGTGTGTGTGTGTGTGTGTGTGTGTGTGTGTGTGTGTGTGTGTGTGTGTGTGTGTGTGTGTGTGTGTGTGTGTGTGTGTGTGTGTGTGTGTGTGTGTGTGTGTGTGTGTGTGAGAAAGGGAGAGTGAGAGAGGAGCTCACCTCCCCGCACACACATGCGTAAATGCACACACACACACACACATACACACACCCCCCACCCGTCAGCTCAACTCTTAAACTCTGCAGTCCAGCAGATTGCGCTCAAAGAAAAGTATGCGCAAATACGTCGGTTTTTACAGTCATTTTCAGGGCCAGTTACATAAATATTCCATACACGCCACGCAAGTACATACAGCAGTGTCGGAGCAAGCGTTGGAGTGAGAATTAATTCAACACAGACCATGCTGCATAGCGGCATAGTCAAAATACAGGAGTTTAAGCTTATTTTACCGCAGCACTCATTTTAAGTCATTCCGGATAAGAGCGCCCGGTGAAAGCTAAATGGTTTTTGCAGTGTAAATGGAGAATGTCAAATCCTATAGGATGTGCGTACATCCGGGCTCTCAATAGCAAATGCACAGATAATGCTTCATGACAGCCCATAATCTGTGACCCATCATTTGCATACCCCCTGCCCCCCACCTTGTTTACCCTATAAGATACGTGTGTGCACGCACGCACGCACTGGGCTTGATTTACACCTACAATATGGCTTAATACAATTCTGAGTGATTTACATAATATGCAAACAGATGGACGTGATTGAGGCCGTGGTTTGGCAGACTCTGCCTCTGGCAGCGCACTTTGACTTCTTTGATTCAAAGAAGGAAAAAAAGAACTAAGTGAAATCCCAGTCTTACGATGACAGAAACTCTCAACAACGCACTACAAACCAGTGTTTACCTCTGGTTTGGATCAGCGGTGGTGTGCCTCCATAGTTAGAAACAACACCACCACTGGGGCTGTTATTTTCTTCCATTCCCCCCAAAAATGTGACAGAAGCGCTGTGTTAATGAGCGTAGTTAATGTTTCTATTCTGAAAAAGTATTAAACAAACAATATTTGGCACGCGACAACTTGCGGTGGCAGCCATTGGAATCATAAAATACTTCGCCACCAAGAGTGGAATTTTCTTTGGCACTTGTTGCTGTGACAACTTAACATAAAACAATTAACATACTGAGAGACTGCCGACTAAGTACACAGATATAAGAGAACTGGCACTAGTGCTCTTGATTTCTGCAGAACATGTTGTTAAAGACAAAAGGCCCTACACCCCAAACTGACTTGTCCTGACTACTACTGTCCTGAGTGATTAATGTCGGAAGATTATGTGGGTCAGAAGTCAGTAAACGTTAGCAGAAAAAAAATGCTTTGCATGCTTTGTACTAGGGATGGGGATTATCGTTTATCGTGGTAAAAAACACTCACGATAATCGTATCGCAGAGATTTAATTTATCGTGATATTGTCCTCTGTCATGCACTGGGATCAATTCATCTTTTATTTGCCGAGCTGCATATCCGGTTAAACCCTCTATAATTGGTAAAAGGTACTTATAATATACGTACTCGATACAGTCTTTTTTTAACTCTCTATCAAATGTCTTTGCCAAAAAATAGCCGATCTACAAGCTCACGCAGATCGGCTATTTTTTGGAAAATGTTCCACCCCAGGATAATGGATTTTGATTATCGTGATAATATCGTAAATCGTGATCGTGATATGACATTTTCCTATCGTCCCATCCCTACATTGTACACACTGCCCATACGGTCTGATGGCGCTGTTGTGCACCTGCGTGAGAGGAAAAAAGAGGAAATAATTATCCATGTCTTGAGGGTCGGGTGAGCGGCCAATTAAGATGCAACACTACCGTTGCTGTGTACACCACAGGTGCTTATCAACAGCCCAGTGGCCTAACCTTGTCTTGTTGTGTCACTCACAACCTTAAAGCAGACAGCAGTTTAATATTTACTATACTCCCTTTTACCTTATTTTGGGTATCGTCATTTTAGGCTGCCTAGATCAGCTGTTTTTGCTATTTGTCGTGCGACCCGATCCCAAAGCACACCAGCTGCTGTTTTAAATCAGTAAGTAAGTCACTGCTTGGACCTTTACCACTTTTATCATCATTCTTTCTTGGCACTTTGGAACAGTAGTGGCAGCACAGAGTCAGACCTCAAGTATCACATAAAAGAACACATGGAAAAGGAAAATATTAAATGTATTGGAAAGTGTGAAAGAATCACCCCAACATTTGAATCTGTTTTGAAGGACCAATATGGGCTTCTTAAGCCGTGACATCATTTAGTAGTCAGACCCCCCGCTGGTGCCAAGCAGATTTATTGTCAATATGGGCAGTGCTGTGTCCCTCACTATTTCAACAGATCCGAGACAAAAATAACGACTAAAGTATAATTCTACCACTTTCAAGAAAAGAAAGAGAAGAAAAAATAGCTTATAGTAAAAAGATTCATGGGCGCTGGTGCCTAGTTGGCACCAGAAGTTCTCCTCCGCCTATAAAATTATGTCAGACTTAAGAGGCCCATAGAACTATATGCCTAAAAAAAACATATTTTTCCAGGGCCCAAAATATGTTATCACAACATTTTCTATTGTGAAACATACTTGTGAAAAATAAACAAGATAATGATGTTAGACAGTGTGTATAAAATAACTTCTCCCTCCGGTCAGCAACCCTATACACGCTGAGAGCAGGTGATTGTAACCGGGCGACCACAGGAGAACAGCAACCTAGGATGAATACCCCATTATATGTCTTAGCTCAGGGATAGGGGGGGCTTGCTGTGTGTGTTTATGTTTTATTTTTCCTCTCTCCCTATTGTCATGATGTGGTCAGGTGTATATAGTTGTAAATAGCCAACTGTGTGTGTATAGGGCACCTATACACACATAGGGCGCTGGTGCCATCATTAGTGTCAGTCTGTCATGGCCATACAGTATGTAGCATCCTCCTCGTCTTGTGCGATGTAAACCAAAGGCAACTAGTTCATACTGACTAGAGTACATTGTGCATATTGGACAGATGATCCAAATCCCTCACTTATGGGCCAGCAGGGATAGACGGGAGATCCCAGTGTGTTTAGTTGTGTAGCTTCATCTGTCCACTCACACCTGTCTTTTCTGACGGTCTGTCTGTCTCTTTTTTCGTCTCACTGTTCACCGGTGTGGCTGACATGCAGTGGCCACAGATTCCCTGTACCCTGTTCCTCAGGAGGAGGAATTTTAATGAGTGGGGTCGTATTGCGTCCCGTCACACAGTGTCCTTGTGTAGACTAGAAAAGGACCCATTATATATACGCGTTCTTTGCTTTCCTTCTTTACTGTACAACCTTACTAACTGTTACAGGACACTGCCTTAGTGTAGATCGTTTTAAACAAATAACTGAGATAATGACTCGGACTCGAGCGTCATTTATACTTTGTGATGTTGCTCACTGAAAACAATTGGCATTCAAGTTAAAACTGCAATGTTTTCACCTTGAAATCAGGTTTCTTCAACCAGAGGTGTTCTTTGTAATGCTTTATTAACACAGACACACACTCATGCTTGTGACACGAGTGTCACAGCAAATGTGGTTCTGTCAGAAGAACGTTCCAAGATGGAGATTCATTGTATGGGCCAGAGGAGGTGGAACATCATTTAGTTTCCTCTCCTAAATAAAGGATGGTTTTATCCTTTATATACTGTACATGACTTTGAACATCACTTGAAAACAGGGCAGGCACGATATAAAAAGCCCTCAGTTTTGATGGAGAGTAAGCCTCCGCGTGCGTCACAGACGGGGACGTTTGGTAGGCTCAGCATGATCCATTTTGTGCTTTAACTATTGAAAAATAGCAGATAATACAAGCTTGCAGCGCTGGTAGATCTGCTATTTTTGAAAAGTTGTGAAAATGTCTGAATATTTAATGTGAAAAATGACATGTATTTGGCCACAGACCCCCATCTCAAAATATTTAGTTACCTAGTAACTCAGTCCCCCCCCCCCCCCCCCTTGTGACGCCCCTGACAGCAACTGACACGAAAGGTAACCTCTCTGCACAGTGAGTGAGGGAGGTTATATTATGTATATGATGATACATTACCACCACTTTGTGTCTCTCCCGCAGCACTGAGCCCTTTACTCTCTCCTGCTCAGACGCCCATTCACGCAGAAGCAACGGAGGGCAGCGGAGGTAAAAAACCCTGCCTCCCAGCAGCTGGCCCTCTTATCTGGGCAGCCTGTGCCCATGCATATTTATCCCTATGGGCCGAGTGGCTGAGCGCTGGCTTAGCATACGGATTAGCATGAGGGAATCAGATGCAAGGCCACACAAGAACGGCCGTTGCCGGAAACCCTGCCTCTCAAAACAGCCTGACGGAGGCTTGGTGGGGGGGAGGGGGGTGGGGGTAGGGGATGGTGTGTGTGTGGTGGTGGTGGGGGGGGGGGGGGTGTTGAAAGTAACATCCGATACAACGGCTGGATGGAGACGACATTGGCGGTGGGGAATTGGCAGTGTAGCACATGCAGCGCACGTCTGACCTTTGACACAGGCTCCCGTTAGAGGGGTTAATGGGTCAAGTAGGGCCCTAGTCTCCAGCAAGTCCTTTTTTAAGTGGCACTTGAAAGCAGTCCTCCCTCTTGTGTGTGTTTAAGGACATAGCCTGCCGCCGCTTTACATTGCAGTCCTCTGAAATGTATGCAGAGGATGGGGTGGGGGTGGGGGGGGGGGGGGACATAGGCAAACATTGAAAAAGAAGTTATTGAAAGTCTTCCAGGCCGCTCCAGGCACATTCCAGCCAAAATCAAGACTTATCCTAGATTTGAATAGCCTCGACCGCCTTCACAAAATGTGAGACCGTAAGGACTGCTTTTTAAAAGTTTTCTTTTTTTCTTTCTTTCTTGAAAGAGCAGTATGGTCGCTTGATTTGAGGAATTAACTGAAATGAACTGTGCAGTGCTTGTCTCCGCTAATCAAGATGCAGCCGGGGGGGGGGAGTACTGGTGGAAAAGTATATGACTTGCCAACAGTGGTGTCTTGTGTCAGTGTGGGCGCGTATGCGCTGTGCATTCAAATGACCTATATAATAATATCGTGTCTTCCTTCCTCCCCTCCTCCTAAAGAAAAGCACGGCGATCCCTTTTGCTTAAGGGTTTGTTTGTTGAGCCAACTGGTAACACAAAACCACACTCATTCGCCTGGCACAGGCATCAATTAGAGGGGTGGGGGGAAAAAACAACAAAAAGAAACATTGAAAAGCTTGTCCGCTCCTGCTGCACCATATAAAATCAAATACACTCTAGCTCCGATTTCTCTGGTTTGCGTACACAGTATGAGAGCCATACACCGCTAAAGCTGGCTGTGCATTGCGCATAGTCGTTCCTTTGGCGTTTCTTTTGGCCTCTGTAACCCACGTTGACCCTGCTATATAACATTGCTGTTCCATTGTGAGAACTCAGACGACCTCTGACCACCGCTCTCAGTCTCAGATGAAGACGTCAGAATTGCAAATGAAGCTAAACTGTGGAGACAACAGCTATCCTCCTATCAGGCGCTGTCGCCGATTGACGAGGTAACGGGAGCGAGGGATCTGATATTTAAAAGCCAAAGATTAGGCTTTGCCTGTCATTTTGAAAGCAGTCAACACAGACAGCCATGTCAGACAAACGGAAACAGGGATGGGAGGGATGTTTTCATTATCTTCTTTATCAATGATATGAGTGGCATTTTCCGCGTTGCTAGCCAAGTCAGGTGTGTGAAGGTGATGGATGATGTTGCTACATTGTGTAAACCAATGATTTTCAGTGATTATTTTTAATTTCTAGAACCCCCAGTTTAGGCCACTGACTGCATACACTTTATATCTGAGATTACGTTCTACACCGTAAAACAAATTGTTAATTTATACACTCTCTGAGTTACAGAATACAGACCCATAACAACATCCTTGATGGGACATCCTCAAGGACCCCTAGGGGTCCCCAGACCCCATGTTGCGAACCACTGGTGTAAACAAACAAAGAGACCGGACCGGAGGACTGAAAGGCTTTCCATCGCGTGACTGCGCCTATGCATTAAAATAAGCATTTAAACGTATTTGGCGAGTGCAGATGTTCCATTTTTTATTCTGGACGTCAGGCAGCTACTACCACTCAGGCGACAGTTGAATCAGATAGACGGATGAACCGCAAAATAATCTACCACGTCTGCTACAGACATTGAAAGGGAATGAAATAATGAAGTGAAATATCCTGGGGCGTGTGCGTTTATTATGTGTGCCTGTGTGTGTGTGTGTTGTGCGATTCTGCTCGCACACTTGTAGGATAAGAGATGTGTGCGAGTGTGCGCGTCCCAGATGGGAGGAATTATGTAATTTGCCACAGCCAGATCAGATATGTTTGAGCCAATCCAAAGTGGCAGGCATGGTCCTGCTCCGTGCAAATGTAATGCATTTTATGTGCAGTGTAATATCATTTACTCTGGAAAGATTGCCAAACATGTGACCAGAAGTTGGAAGTGCTAGTATGTCTGCAATACATCCTTGTGTGTGTGTGTGTGTGGGGGGGGGTTAACGTTTTCAGGCCAAGGACCCCTTAGTTGAGTGAGAGATGAAACAGGGACCCCCACAGCCTGTTCATAGATTCCATATAGTTTCATCGTTTGACAGCAGCAATCATCAGTGTATTTTGGATTCATGTCAATTTGTGTTTTCAGATATTTAACCACTTGAACTGTCAATACTTAATAAACTTGACCTTTCACTCTGTACTTGGTCGGTTCTTTTTCCCCTCTACACTAAACCCCTTTGCCTAAAATAGCCGATCTACAAGCTCACAACGCCTCGCAGCTTGAGACGTTGTGAGCTTGTAGATCTGCTATTTTTGGCTATAGTTCTCAGGAAATAAAATGTTTCTATCATACAAAGATTTGGAGGACCTGCTGTAGTAAATCAGAGGACCCCCTAGGGGTCCTGGACCCCCTGTTGAAGACCCTTGAGTTAAGGTACTAGGCCGAAGGCAAGGGGGGAGATTATGTTTTCACCGTTGTTTTATTTTACTGTCCAGGGGTAATCTCGCAAACCGCCAGCCGGATCAGCGCCGTCAATGTCTGAAATCATGCCCAGATGGGGTAATGCGTCATTATTATATCATACAGTAGATGGCGGATGTCGTAGCCCTGCTCCACAGAGCTCATAGTACAGTTTACAATTTTGGCGTTTATCAGACGCTTTTATCCATAGTGACAGTGTGAAATCAGAGTAAGCAGTGTAAGCATAGAACCTTAGTCAACAAACAACATAATAGAAGTAGAGTGCAAAGAGAACAAATGCAGTGTTTCAAAGAAACTGGGATAGGCCTACCAGGTAAACATCAAACCTTGCATCTCTCTAAAACATACTATCTCAGTAACCTTCGTGTTCAAGCAGTGCATGTAACCCTGCGTACTATAACTAGCATCTGTCAAAAAAGGTGACAAGAAGGCATAAACCTCTGAACCTCTCTAGTTTCATTTGTTTAGGGAAAGATGTCTGAACACCCGCTGGGTGCCCAGGGGCCCTACACATTTTCCAAATTTTCCCCATCTGTTGCAGGGATTCAAAACTGTGTCCTTCCTGTCACAAGTCCAAGTCCAAGTTTTTTTAGGATAAGAAGTGAATACGTTCAGCATGTCTGGGCTGTGTGATTGACATTGTGGAAATTCTTCCTTTCAATGATATCAGTACTTATCTGTATGGTATACCAGCTTAGTGGTATAGCCACATTATGTCAGCCTAAGGTCGCAGGACCTTAAGCGATGATACCTAGAACAGAAATCCTTTCCGGAGACACATTCCTTGACAAATATACCACGTCTTGTAAGGCTCATATACTGTAAACTCCTTTTGATTCCTCTGGCTAGCCTAAGCCTTGGGTTAGACACCTCATTTGGCTAAAGGATTAAGCCTGTAAGCCTTTTAGTGGTAAGCTGGTCACATGAAAATCTAGCATCGGTTAGCATAGACGAGGGGGAGGCTCGCGCCTTCTTCTAGGATTTTCACCTCCGCTGAACCCCCAGACTCCTCCCCATGGCATCCCCTACATGCACAGATTACTGGCTTGGGGGATTTTTTTTGCGTAGAATCACGGCTAGCTGTTGCTGTACCACCCTCCCCTCTTTTCCCCTCCCTCCCTTCCCTCCCTCCCTTCCCTCCCTCACCCTCCTCTGGATCAATTCCTTTTTTATAAGCCAGTAGATTCCTGAGTTGTTTGGCTGAATGGATGTTTCTTTAGCTGGAAGGTTGAAGGATCACACCTCTTCTCCTCTCATTACAGACCGCCGCAGGAACCTATGTTTGGATGTAAGCTGACGACACAAATGTGAAATAGGTGTTTTTGACGCTGCGGACAACGACAGACCACACAAAAAGGTACGTGTTTTATTTTTTTGCACAGTTGTCCCCATACATAATTCTAGAGGGTCACCGATGACTTAAGTTGAGCCACTCGTAAAGTTCCTGTGTGAACATGGGCGTCAGCGGGAGCTGTCAGTGTCCAGCAGGGGCGTCACACCAAATTCTGGGCCCCGGGTACAAGGATTCACTGTGGGGCCCCTGTGCTTTAACTATTAAAAAATAGCAGATATACAAGCTCACAGCGCGGCACCGAGTGCCGCGCTGCGAGCTTGTAGATCTGCTATTTTTGAAAAATCGTGAAAATGTGTGCAAGAAACCTATGTCAAGGACCCCCAAGATGATATGTATTTGGCCACGGACCCCCATTTCAAAATATCTAGTTCCAGGGACCACCCAGAAGCAAAGTTTGAGTTAGAAATGTTCGCTTAAAAATGGCATATTATTCAAAGATTTTCACACATTTTCACAACTTTTTTTCAAAAATAGCAGATCTACAAGCTCGCAGCGCGGCACTCGGTGCCGCGCTGTGAGCTTGTATATCTGCTATTTTTCAATAGCTAAAGTTACTAGGGCCCCTCCACCTTGGGCCCCGGTAACTCAGTCTAACTTTCCTACCCCTTGTGACGCCCCTGGTGTCCAGTTACGGTGGTACGTTTTGACGGTGTCACGGAGTCAAAGGGGAGGTGGGTTGGTTTTGTTTTTCCATGCCGGAGTGCAGTGTCTCGTTCCCACAGGTGCACATATCAGGTTTGGTTTGCAGGGAGGGGCTCGGCTGCCTGTATGTACAGTAGCATGTTGTTGACGTCTCTGCTTCACAATGCCACAGACTGCCTGCTATATAGGGCCGCACAGTGGATCAGAATCACGTCAGATCAAGGGTCTTCGACGTTTTCAGGCCAAGGACCCCTTAGCTGAGAGAGAGATGAAGCAGGGACCCCCTCTCCATATTGTGTAAATGTGTGATGCAGATTTTCATCGATTTCATAGATAGATTCATGGACTTGTTTGACAGCACTGTCGTCAGTCTTATGTTGGATTTGTGTTTTTAGTTAACTTGACCTTTCACTATGTACTTGGTCTGCTCTTTTTTGGAGCGGTGTGCTAGCACAGCTCCCTTTGTGTGGCTTTGTGTGTCCAAATTGTGTTGGTCAGCACGGCGGCATCTGCGCATGCGCGGACTTTTACCGTGTCCAAATTGTGTTGGTCAGCACGGCGGCATCTGCGCATGCGCGGACTTTTACCACACACATACACACACACACACACACACACACACACACACACACACACACACACACCCGTGATAGCCGTTAGAATGGAGGCTCACGAAGCATGCAGCCACCGTAGCGAGCCACGGGCAATCAAGAATTGACACATGTCAATATATAAATTGGTGAAAAAAAAGTCAGGGACTATTCTATTCTCTTCCCCCTGCCACGGGAGGTTAATGTTGTCAATCTGTGGGTCAAGACCCGCAGAGAGGTCCCCAAAATATGTATATTCAATATTCAATTATATATATATATTTATATATATATATATATATATATATTTACCTGGAACTGCTCAAATTCACCGCTCCACTTCGAACCAAGGTTTGATTTTTACCTCTACACCAAATCTATTTGGAAATAGCCGATCTACAAGCTCTCAATGCCTCGCAGCGTGAGGCATTGAGAGCTTGTAGATCTGCTATTTTTGGCTAAAGTTCTCCTCAGAATGATCCTATCACAAAGATTTGGCGGACCCCCTGTAGTAACTCTGAGGACCCCCTAGGGATCCCGGACCCCCTGTTGAAGACCCCTGCATTAGATATTTGTTTCTCCTTCAAGGGAACAGCAGTTATTTCCTTTTATCACCAAATGAATTCATTCATTCGTGCCATGCAGAATGGCCTGGGATACAAAGCGTATTTCTTTTTTTTTTCTTTCATACCGAGCAAATGCCAAGTATTAGTTTCCCTTTCCCTCCTACACTCACACTCACAAGTCCTTATGTCATTATTCATTGTAATCGCTATGTTCAGCAAAAAAAACAAAAAACAAAACAAATAGAAGGCTCTTGTCATTCTTGTCATTATTCCCAGAGCCTGTGTACAGTACACGCTATCTTTGGCTCCCGCATAACTTTTATGTTCTCTGACCCCTCCTTCAACCCCAGCTGCAGTCGGGGCAAACATGGTCAAATCCCTGTAGTTCATGTGGAGGACAGAGAAAACAACTCGGGGCCAACAGGCGCGTGAAACCGACACACCGGAATTAGCGTGGCGCTGCAACAGGTGAAGCAGAGCCAGGTTTTTTTCTCTCTCTCTCTCTCTCTCTCTCTCTCTCTCTCTCTCTCCTTTACGATTGCTGGCCTGGGACCAGGCGAGCACAGCGCGGTTTGCCAGGCCCTGAGACTCAGCAGTCAGCAATCTTCCAGAAGAAAGATATCTTGCACAATGTTGAACTTGCACTTTTTCTTCCCCTTATTCCGCCTCCCTCTCTCCCTGCTGCCAACGCGTGGTGCTGCAGTGTTGATTCGGGGGGTCGCACCGTACAGCGTTGCCGCAGCGCACACACACACTCTACTGCAAGGGTCTTCAACAGGGGGTCCGGGACCGCTAGGGGGTCCTCAGAGTTACTACAGGGGGTCCTCCAGAACTTTTGTGATAGAAACTTTGTATTCTCCTTTTTGAACCACTTGAACCCTAGCGTCCATATTCGGAGAACTTTAGCCAGCAGTGAGCTTGTAGATTGGCTATTTTCAGCAAAGAGCTTTGGTGTAGAGGGGGAAAAGAGCAGGCAGAGTGAAAGGTCAAGTTTTATAAGTATTGACGGTTCAAGTGAATATCTGAAAACACAAATTGACATGAATCCAAAATACACTGATGATTGTGCTGTCAAAAGATGAAACTATATGGAATCTATTAACAGGTTGTGGGGGTCCTTGCTTCAATTCTCTGTCAATTAAGAGGTCCTTGGCCTGAAAATGTTGAAGAGCCCTGCTCCACTGACTTTGAGCTGGTACTTTGAGTGGCCTTTAAGTATGCAACTCGTGAACTACAACAAACGTGGAATTTTATTTTTGGCGTGAGCTTCAGAGCGCTTCTGCTGCAGTAGGACTGCAGGAGCGAGCAAGTGAGGAAACGGGCACGTAGTCACAGAGTGCACGTTGTGTTCTATCCAGCGCACGGCGTGAGTGGAGGGCACGGCGTGTCAGAGGAGATGAGGTGTGAGTGCGGATGGAGCACAGCGATCATAGATCCCTCCCTCATGCCACTCAGGTGGCGCAGAGAGAGAGAGGGAGGGAGGGAGGAGGCAGCATTGTGCCACTCCCTACCCATCTGTCATTGCTTGGCAGGGGAATCACTTTCACTCTCGCTGTCTCTCCGGGAGTACACACAGGGGAAACGCAACCATGGACACACAGGCACGTGCGTGCATGAGAATGCATGCATGAGCGCTTCTGCTGCACACACGCGCGCGCACACACACGCACACACACCCAGGGGCGTCACAAGGGGGGGGGGGGGGACTGAGTTACTATGGCCTAAGGTGGAGGGGCCTTAATTATTTTATGCTTTAGCTATTGGAAAATAGCAGATATACAAGCTCACAGCGCGGCGAGCTTGTAGATCTGCTATTTTTGAAAAGTCGTGAGAATGTGTGCAAATCTTTGAATGTATGTATTTTTTAAGCGAACATTTGTAACTAAAATCTTGCTTCTGGGGGGGTCCCTGGAACTAAATATTTTGAGATGGGGGGTCCATGGCCAAATACATATCATTTTGGGGGTCTTTCACATGAGCACCACTGACATAGAAACACAGGTTTTTCAAAAATAGCAGATCTACAAGCTCGCAGCGCGGCACTCGGTGCCGCGCTGTGAGCTTGTATATCTGCTATTTTTCAATTGTTAAAGCACAAAATATAAGAATCCTTGTACCCAGGGCCCAGAATTTGGTGCGACACCCCTGCACACACACACACACACACACACACACACACACACACACACACACACACACACACACACACACACACACACACACACACACACTCTATCCCTCAAACAATATCATCAGAGTATGCTGTGAGCTAGCTGGAAGGCGTAAGCTCTGGGCTGTGCGGTGCTGGCAGACTTCCTCCGCTGAGTGCTTGGGAGCAATAAATTGAAAGGGCCAAAGAGTGAGTAGTTGTTTGAATGTGGCCTGCTTCTCTGACTGGCCACCTGGCTGGGTAATCCCAAATGCACGCTTTTGGACGCAGGCCCCCTGTGTTAATACGGCCCCATTTTTTTATTTGGGGGGGATTTTATTTTTCAGATGGCTGTTTAAGCCCCCCCCCCCCCCCCCCCCCCCCCTGTCATCATCATCATGGGAAAAGCCTCTTTATGACTATTAATATGGCGTAGTAGAAAAAGACACAATGACATTTAAAGTGAAGGCATAGCAGGCAGACAGCGCCAGCAGTTTCCTATATGAATATGCCGCCTCTCCACTTATGTTTGTGACATTTCAACTAGCAATTTCTCCCAAAAATCAATGGGCTAACTCAATAACTTGCCTCAAGGCTTTCTTTGTTTTGGTTGGGTTTTTTTCGTTTTCTTTTTAATGTCTAGACAGGATACGCACTGGCTGTAATTTCACTTTTGTCTGAAACCAAAGCTTGAACTAATTTGGGAGGACATGATTTGCAAAGCGCACACAGTTAAATGATATTTCCAGGAAACAATGAATGAACAGCGGTGCCAGTCACTAGTAGATGACATTATCGTCTTTTTGTTTTTGTGTGCATGACTTCATTTATTGATGTTTTTAACAGTCGGTCGAGTGGCTTCCCTACACTTAATGGCTTTCTAGCAGCTCGCAGGGCCCGGTGGCTGGCTGGCTGGCTGGCAGGCAGTGCAGCAGTGTTCTCAGTATTAGTAAGGGCCATAACATGCAGACGGGTGTTTTACTGTGAAGGGGCAAGTGTTCTCTGCTTTACGCCCTGGCTTTTTATGGCAGCGCAGCAGGATAAACAGCGCTCCTGTATTGCCGGGCTGCAGCAGTGGCGTAATGGAGTGGGTGGCAGCATTGTAGGGCTGTGCGGTTTCTCGGGCAGTCCTCCTGTCATTCACAGAGGAAGTGTGGTTTCGCTTCTCCTCTGTGAAGAACAAAATGTTCCCGCCCCCCGTTTTCTAGTTGTCCTGTGATATTCTGGACGCATTCATTCATGATCCTCCAGTCGTGCGCGTCAACGCTGCTAGCAACGGGCATGCGCTGTATCTTGGAGGGAGTCAAATGAGATGAAATGACAGTTGGTGGGGGAGGGGAGGATGTTTGTGGTGTAATGCAGTGGTTCTCAACCTGTGGGTCGGGACCCCCCAAATTATTTTGGGGGGTCCCCAGATGATTAACTTAATGTGCAACATTGTTTTCTCACTCAACAGTAAACAAACCAACATGAAGTTTAAGTGTATAGAGGGTTTATGCACATTTCTAAAGTGACAATTTAAAGCTGTACTGTGGAAGCTGCTCAACTAGTGGTCAGTAGCGGTATTGCTTTTTTCGGCCGCGAGCACCTCCGCCTCGCCGATATGCATCCGTAGAGCCGTCTCCCGTCATTTTTAGACCAGGATTGAGGGAGTAACAGGCAAGATTTCTTCACCAATGTAAACACAGTTGCTGAGGGAAGCTACCTCCTTTAGAGACAGCAAGACTCGCTGTGATTGGCCGGTAGTGTATCATGTGGGAGATGACATCATTTTGCCGGGAAATTCTACCCCCTCACAACTCATAGAAAACATATAAAGAGAAGGCTTCAGAAGCTGAAAATAACAGAGTGGGTGTTCTAAAACTTTAGCGATTTAACAGTTAGGACAATTTTAAGATTTGTTTTATAAAAAAAGTTACATGGTATAACTTTAAGGACTTTTTAATACCTCTAAAATGACAAATTAAACATTGTCCAAATTGTCAAATATTAGAGGCAGAAATTGTGAAAATAGCAGATCTACATGCTCACAACGCCTCGCGTTGCGAGCATGTAGATCTGCTATTTTCACAATAGAAACGTGTTATACAAAATGTAATGCCTCAACTATTTTAACTGGGTCCCCAGTTAAAATATGATCATTTTGGGGGTCGCAGCCTGAAAAGGTTGAGAACCACTGGTGTAATGTTAGGTAATATTGCTTCTTGTTATGGTAACCTTCCTCTCTGGGGGGATTCTGCATGTGCTGCGACTGGAGCTGGCGAGCGTTAGATGTTCCCCCGAGGTGGAGGGCATGTTGTTTAGAAAATGTCCAGCCGGAGGGTGACGGAGGGACAGAGGTGCTTCTGTTTCATCTCCGGCTCAGCCGTGTGTAAAAGACGTCCAGGATTTGACTTTCCGATGAACTTCTGCTCTGCGTCAGATGAAGCAGCAGAGGCTTGTGTGGATTTGATACTCCATCCTCACCGCCAGCGAGTGTTAATCACTCTCTCTCAGAGTCAATTCCGGTTCCTATCGTTATGAGAAAAGGTTTCGTGTGTCAGTGGGTGAACGGAGGGGGCATGGAGCAAAGAAGCTGCTCGCTTGCCTAACAGATCTCCTCACTCCTGATCTGAACTCCCCCAATACCGCCATGACTTCCTGTTTCATCTAGGGATGGGACGATAAGCGATATTATCGTTTAAACACTCACGATAATCGTATCGTGGAGATTTAATATATCGTCATATCATCCCCCGTCATGCACTGGGATCAATTCACCTTTAATTTGCCGAGCTGCATATGTGGTACCACTTAAACCCACTGTAAAAGTTACTTATAATATACGTTCTTGATATTGTCTTTTTTTCACTCTCTATCAAATGTCTTGCCAAAAAATAGCTGATCTACAAGCTCACAACTGTAGATCGGCTATTTTTTTGCTAAACCTTCCGCCCCAGGATAATGGATTTTGATTATCGCGATAATATCGTAAATCGTGATTTCTTTGGTCACAATAATCGTGATATTAAATGTTCATATCGTCCCATCCCTAGTTTCATCCTAACCTAGAGAAAAGGACAAACAATAGCCATCTGCCATCATGCACTCTGCTGTGGGAAATGTTGGTGCATTGCATTGTATATGAGGGGTACAGTAGGTTATCATTCAGCCTATATCAGGCACACATAGCCTTTGTGTGACATGTTGCACAACGTATATTCAGTTCAACAGAGGACGGATCAAATTACTTGGGTGAAAATTTTCTTTTCTTAAAAAGCAAAGCGGTTGAAAATGTACATAAAACAGCACTTCACTATTCTAACCTTGCAATTCTATCGAAGCGACGACGCGGGGAGTTTTCTAAGAAACCGAGCCCTTGTTGCCAGACGTTTACGAGGGCCTCTTTACGGGGCCCGAAGGGTTTGCCGAACAGCTGCGCATGCGTCAGTGTTAAAGCGAGTGCCCCGCCGAGGGCCCCCTGGCATCCTGTCAGTTTCCGTTCGGTAGGTGTTTGTTTTTCCACTTCAAAAGGAAGCCATTGGCAGCCATCGGACCCCCTTCCCCCGGAGACCCCTCATCGGGGACATCTACAAGTTGAACTGAGGCCGCTAATAACTAGCTGGGGGCTAATCAAAACACTCTGGACGACACAGCAGTCGATGTCACACGCGTCAGGCATTCCGGAACGGCCCGCCTGCTAAAATAGCCTTCTGTTATCAGCAACTTGCTGTCTAAATACGCGAGGTACATTGTCCTAAATGGCGCCGTCACTTCAGTCGCCAAAGATATTCCAAAATAGGCCCCCACCGGCAGGACTGCTTTTGCAAGTCTGCTGACGGCCTCGTTTTGAAAAGCTTTCAAACCTTCAAACACGGCCGACACTAATTTATTTCTGCTCTGAACAGGGATGTCATATTCAGCCGCGAGATTGACGTTGGTGTTAAGTCAGCCAGGGCTCAGGGCAGGGGTGTCACAAGGGGGGGGGAAGTGGGACTGAGTTACTAGGGCCCAAGGTGGAGGGGCCTTAATTATTTTATACTTAAGCTATTGAAAAATAGCAGATATACAAGCTCACAGCGTGGCACCGAGTGCCGCGCTGCGAGCTTGTAGATCTGCTATTCTTGAAAAGTCGTGAAAATGTGTGCACATCTTTGAATATGTGTACTTTCTAAGCGAACATTTGGAACTCAATTTTTGCTTCTGGGGGGGGGGGGGGGGGGGGGGGGTCACCTGGAACTACATATTTTGAGATGGGAGTCTGTGGCCAATGCATATCATTTTGAGGATCCTTCACATGGAAAAGTTTGAGCACCACAACAGCAGAAAACCTTAGAAGGATTTAAAAGATAGAATCAAACTTGCACAAATGTTCAAGATTTTTCAAAAATAGCAGATCTACAAGTAGTGAGCTTGTATGTCTTGCATATCTATTCCCAGTCTAAATGGGCTAAACCCCCTCCCCCTATGAAGAACATTCATGGGGGCCCCGCAGTGAATCCTTGCACCCACCCAGGGCCCAGGATTTGGTGCGACACCCCTGGCTCAGGGTGTGGGCTCCTCAGCCTTTTCACCGGTCCACAGAAGTGACAGATTCTCTTTTTCTTTTTTTACTCTTAGTCTTGTGTCTGATCACTCATCTCTGGCAGTGATGATGTAGGGGGCAAGACAAGAGATTGACACGTAGATTGAAGAGCGTGACGTTCTGAGAACAGGAGCAGTGAACTGCTTGTCTGAGAGAAAAGAGAGGGAAGAAAACTAAAGCGGTCAACTACTGTCAGCAGGGCTGTCGCACCAAACTCTGGGCCCTGCCTGGGTACTTTAACTGTTGAAAAATAGCAGATATACAAGCTCACAGCTTGTAGATCTGCTATTGTTTTTTTTTTATCGTGAAAAGTTGTGCAAGCCTTTGAATATTTCAAATCCTTCTGTTTCCATGTCAGTGGTGCTCAAAACTTTTCATGTCAAGGACCCCAAAATGATATGTATTTGGCCACGGACCCCCATCTCAAAATATTTCGTTCCAGGGACCCCCCCAGAAGCAAAATTTGAGTAACAAATGTTCGCATAAAAAATACATATATTCAAAGATTTGCACACATTTTCACGACTTTAAAAAAAATAGCAGATCTAGTACAAGCTCGCAGCGCGCTGTGTGTACTTGTATATCTGCTATTTTTCAATAGCTAAAGTATAAAATAATTAAGGCCCTGGTAAGTCCATGTTTCCCCCCTGCTTGTCAGTTTTTGCCCCTGCTTGTCACAGCCAGGGTCAAGTCAGGGCAGTTTGTTCACAGGTCAAAGTCATTCTGCCACCAACGAGTCATTTGCATTTGAACTTTACCCTGGTTTGTTGGGGCTGAAAAGACAAGTCCATAGAGCAAAAACACCAGCACTTGACTTAGCTGTCTGACCTCTATACCCCGCCCTCAGGCTGGGCAATTGAAAGCCCTGAAATAGATTTGATTCTGTCGGGTGCTACACTTTTTTTCCTATCTGGTATCAAATTACTTTTAGTTGTTTTTAACCTGGCCAGAATGGAAGTATTGATTGTATGAGCTAACTGTTGTTGAGTTGAGTCATAAAAGGAAACCCCATTAGCTGACACAGCAGTGACGGCTGGTCTTCCTGTGGTACGGGAAGACACGAACGGAAACATTACAGCCATTCAGTTCAGTTACATGGCACAACATTCTCTATAGCGGTTTGTCTTCGTGTTATTCATCTGGAATGATGTGCTCCTTGTAACAAATCTGAATATTTTACATTTTCCTCCCTTTGTTTGGATAAGAAGACTTAGTAGTAGTAGTGTCTTGCTTTGTTTTCTTTCTTACAGTACTTATAACATTAATTTCCAAATGTCCATGGAAAGAATTGAGCCTACAGTAGCTGTAAGCCACAATTGAATTCTGTCCAGTTTAGTCAGCAATAGGGATGGGACGATATGAACATTGTGACAAAATAAATCGCGATTTACAATATTATCGCGATAATCAAAATCCATTATCCCGGGGCGAAATTGCCAACGCGTCGCGTCTACCAAAGATATTTGGTAGAGAGTGAAAAAAGGACTGTATCAAGTACGTATATTGACGTATTTGACCAATTATTGACCGGATTTGCAGCTCGGCAAATAAAAGGTGAATTGGTCCCAGTGCATGACAGAGGACGATATCACGATACATTTTAATCTCCACGATACGATTATCGTGAGTTTTTTTATCACGATCGATAATATCGCTTATCGTCCATCCCTAGTCGACAACTATGTTCTGTGAGGCAAAAAAAGAGAAGAAGATTGGCTTAGTCAGCAGCCGAGCAAGAAGACATTATCAAGATGTATGTCTGAAGCCGTTGCTCAGCGCAGATGAGGTGCTATCACCAGACCAGATAGACTGGAATGACTTTGTAATGCACTGTGCACCTATGTGACATGCCTCAGGTCTGCCACGGTAATCAACACCACGGAGGCCCATCACGCAGGCAGTCATGTGAATACTTTTTTATATGGCAGCTAATTGGGGCCACGGGACGGGTCATACTGTATCTCCTATAGAGCATTCCGGCAGTCCCACCGCATGGGACAGAGATATATGGAGGACATGATGATGTGGCAGACAGTGTGGCCTGTTTGGACAGACCACGGTGTCACCTGTAATTTGCAGGTTGGATCCCCAACTGACAATGGCAGTTCTTTCCAAAGTGGCCTGCTATGAGACACTGAAGCCCTACATGCCTCGGGGCCACTGCACCTGGCTGGCCCTGTGAAACTCATATGTGATAGTTAGTTATACTGTGCGTGTGCATGTGCGACCGTGCGTGTACCTGCATGGGCGCGCGCGCATACATGGTATGAAAAACAATCATAAATATAGTACATTCCTAATTCCACTGGGCTCTATGACGAGCATGCAGTTTGTGTATGTGCTTTTGAGAAACGTCCAAAAGTGGACCCCCTTATCGTCACTGTCGGGCAGAAACCTCGTATCTCCATGTTTCAAATTTGTAAATTCTTTCGCAAAGTAAAGCCCTGCTTCATCACACAAGGCCGTCGCACAAAATTAGTGAAAACAGCTGATCTACAAGCACACAGCGCCTCGCGGTGCGAGGTGTTGTGTGCTTGTAGATCGGCTGTTTTCACTAGTTTAAATCAATTTAAAAATTATAAATACAAAACAAACGGCTTTGGACATACAAGGTTTCCACCCGACAACGACGTTATGTTGCTATGCGAGGATTTGGGGAAATGCGGCCTCATTGGCTGTGGCTGAAGAAACCAACATCCCTATAGGCACAATAAATGCAACTCACAAAGCGGGTCATTTGAAAATACATTCATGTTCCAGGAACACCCGCCACCACCCCCAACCCTCGTCACTCACTGATTGGGGGAATTGAACGAAG